>NW_017095822.1:22135-22895 GCF_001412225.1 Nicrophorus vespilloides
AATAATTTAGTCTTTTTCTTTTGCTAAATTGTGACAAATGGTTTCTCATAACATTAATACAGTTTTGTTTGAAATTATTTTTCTTAATATTCTATATAGTCCATTTAAATTGTTTGAATTAATATCTATATCCAGATTTAGAGTACATTCTTATTTAATTCTAGTTTATTTTTATTGTAAAGTATATAAAGTATAAAGAGATTATTTATTGAATTGATTTTATAGTTATTTCTAAAGATAATTTCCACAAGTCTTTACTTTACGATTAAAAGAAAGTTTCGATATTTTCTCAATTTTTCAAATTATAATTTAGATTTTCTACTCTTTTCGGAACACATTTCATTTATCCATGGCTTCATTTCTAATACCACAGAAAATACAACAAATTCTACATATTTTTTTAACTCAAATTTGATTATTATTATTATTTTTTACTTGTAATTTTATTTAACTAATTATATAATTGTTGCAATCAATATTCTTATGTTAATTATTATTACTTACTTATTACATTAATTATTTGATATTCAATATGTATGCTTATAATATTATGAACGTGTTTTTGTATCTGCGTGATTACTACAAATTAACATACAAACTGCATAATTTCACATACACTACACATTTTCTTTATGCAATTATCTATATTTTTTTTTAATAACATATATATTTATTTAACAATCAGCTTTGACATTTTCCAAATTTTATTTTTGTATATAAAGTATATAAAGTATATAAAGTATATAAAGTATATAAAGTA
>NW_017095823.1:0-773 GCF_001412225.1 Nicrophorus vespilloides
GTAAACGTGAATTGAAATTTCATACGTTGCCTGTGGCGGGATGAAGGAGGAGGAGGAGGAGGTTTTGAAGGGGTGAAACGCCCGCATGATTTAATATAAGGGGGCGCCACTGAAGCCACCACCGCCGCCTTCTACTCATATATTATGGAGGCGGCAAGTTTTCCACGGAGAACGAGAGTTAGTGTATGCGCGAGACATAACTCTTCATTCGTCCCCGGAGCGATTCTTCTCGATTCCGACCGCCGCCGCCGCCTCCGCCTCCCACGGCAATAAATTAACACACCTGGACTTCCACTTCAATCAAAACTTTACCCCATTTACCAAAGAAAAAGAAGAGAAGAGAGAAAATGAAACGAAGGAGACGATGATTCACGTTTCGAAAGTTTCTTCCCGGATTCAATTTGCTTATCCATATTGCATACGTTCGACAAAGCAGTCTTCTTACATTTCATTGATTTACTCGAAAACTATAATAGATAGAATTAATCCAAAAGATGCATATGAAAGCTGAATGTTTGGGGAATCTAGCAAGTATCGATATATTACTATGGTTTTAGCCGTTTGGCTGTAAATCGTGTTCAAAGTTTAAAAAATGCTCGAAAAAGCAGTCTTTTTACATTTCATTGATTTCCTCGTAAACTATAATACATAGAATGAATCCAAAAGATGCATATGAAAGCTGAATGTTTGGGGACTATAGCAAGTATCGATATATTACTATAGTTTTAGCCGTTTGGCTGTAATTCGTGTTCAAAGTTTAAAAAATGCTCGAA
>NW_017095823.1:835-6825 GCF_001412225.1 Nicrophorus vespilloides
TATTACTGTGGTTTTAGCCGTTTGGCTGTAATTCGTGTTCAACGAGCTGGTGTTTACGCAAATACAGGCCATTTTCTAAGATATAATTTTCCTACTTGTTCATCAAAGTTACATGAATGGTTGGTTGTCTATGTTCACGCTCATTATAATCTGTATATATTCAAGATTAACATCTATATCTAACATTCTTCTGGGAGCTACTGTTTACAAAAGTACAGGCCATTTTCTAAGACATTATTTTCCTACTTGCTCATCAAAGTTACACGAATGATTGGTTGCCTACGTTTTAGGCCTAGTGCTATCAATTTCCTTAAAATCGTAATAGTCTACATAAACTAAATTGTTAAAATAGTTATTTAATGAATGTTATTTTATTATTTTAGTCTACTAAGTTAATGTTAATTATTTTTCCAGTTATATGTTTTTTAATTATGTTAAGCAGAGACATCTGTCGGAACTGGCTTGAACTACAATTTTGAAGGAACCTTTTGAATTTCATGTAAGTTTGTAATTTAATTCTGTAGAAGCCATTGGATATACAAACCTATATTTAAGCTCATTTTAATGTTAGAATATTGAAGATGAACATCCACATCCAAAATTCATATGGGAGTTGGTATATACGAAAATATAGGCTATTTTATAAGATGGTATTTTCTCATCTGTCATTTGTAAAATGCCATAGTTTGTTAATTAATTATGAAGACACCATTGCAGCTATAAACCTATGTTTACCCACATTATAATCTGCATATATTCATGATCAACATGCATGTCTAACATTCTGCTGGGAGCTGGTGTACACGAATATACATGTAATTTACAAAGTCATTATTTTCCCACCTGTTATTAGTGAAACGCCAAAGTTTGTTAATTAATTAAGAAGACACCATTGCAGCTACAATCCTATGTTCACGCTCATTATTTTCTGTATATATTCAAGATCAACATGCATATCTAACGTTTTTCTGGGAACTGGTGTATACGAAAATACAGGTCATTTACGAAAACATTATTTTCCCATCTGTCATTAGTGAAACGCCAAAGTTTGTTAATTAATTAAGAAGACACCATTGCAGCTACAAACCTATATTTACGCTCATTTTAATCTGTGTATATTCAAGATTAACATCCATATCCAACATTCTTCTGGGAGATGGAGTTTACGAAAATACAGGCCATTTTCTAAGACATTATTTTTCTACTTGTTCATCAAAGTTACATGAATGGTTGGTTGTCTATGTTCACGCTCATTATAATCTGTATATATTCAAGATCAACATACATGACTAATATTCTTCTGGGAGCTGGTGTACACGAAAATACAGGTCATTTACGATCACGTTATTTTCCCATCTGTCATTAGTGACATGCCAAAGTTTGTTAATTAATTAAGAAGACACCATTGCAGCTACAAACCTATGTTCACCCACATTATAATCTGTATATATTCAAGATCAACATGCACGTCTAATATTCTTCTGGGAGCTGGTATACACGAAATACAGGTCATTTATGAAGACATTATTTCCCATCTGTCATTAGTGAAACGCTAAAGTTTGATAATTAATTAAGAAGACACCATTGTAGCTACAAACCTATGTTTACCCACATTATAATCTGTATATATTCAAGATCAACATGCATGTCTAATATTCTTCTGGGAGCTGGTGTTTAAGAAAATACATGCCATTTTTTATGACGCTGTTTTCAAACTTGTTCATGATAGAATGTATGATTGGTTGCCAGCACTTTAGGCGTAAAATGAATATTTCCTTTTTGTGGTAACTAGCGGCATCTTTTAGCAATGTAGCAAAGGTTATAGTACGAGCAGTTTAGCGCTGTACAAAATCCATTTCTTTAGAAGCGCACTAATTTATATAAACAAACTTATTAACAGAACGACTAAACGAATCTAAGTTAAGTACTTCAATCTAATAAGTAATACACTAATTAATTTTCGAGTTACATACCATTAAATTGGGACAGGCAGAGCCATCTGTCGGAATTTTCATGAACTATAATTTGAATTAAGTTGCGTAGTTGTAAATACTGCATTAGTAAATTTTGGATACTTTTTTTGGATTAAATCCTTATTATTCTGCAATGTTCTCGATTGTTTCCTTTTTCTTTGCGTTTGTATGGCAAACTTTTGCACTTTGAAGAAATGTTTGAGTTCAATATTTTAACATCCATCAATCATCAAACATTGTTTATCTTTATTAAAGATAGAACAGAGATTGCAAGTAACTATGTTAAAGTTGTTATTGAATAAAAGTTTTACTTTTATTTGTTGCCTCCTGCGTGATTCTTAGAGACATTAAGGTGAATATTTTTTATAAAACACTCAGAGACTATTTTTTATTCTCTCTTAGGAAGATCCAATGGTACTCATCAATGATTAATACCTAATGCATGATTCTCAGGGAGAGTCTAACAAGTATGAATGCCAAATCCAGTGAAGGTAGAAAGAAATCAGTAAACTGAATTTGTATCTTAAGGCATTAACCAATGGGTATTCCTTCCATGTTTATGAGGACACCCATGAATCTAATGTTGCCTTTTCTATGTTTAGAGATTGGAAAGCAATTTTAGGATCAATCGTTTTCTACTAAAGTTTTCACAAAAAATTACTTGAAAAAAACATTATGTAATCGTTCCTACATAACATCTCGTGCAATATACTTATGTACTTATAAAATATATAAAAGTTCTATAGTTTTGAGTTATTGAATAAATTAAAAACAAAATGCAAGACTTTTAGTCTTGTTCTGCAGTTTTGATGAAAGATTACTTTTTTTATTTTCTAGTTTTTTCACTGCACCTAACACTCATAAATGTTATCCAGTCTCACAGGATTAGTAGGAAGTTCAATGCATAGTTGTTAGTTGTTATCCAACTCCTTAAAGAAGAAAAGTTTCTGGACATATTAAATAAGAACATAAGGTAAATAATCAACAATCGATTGGTAACGATTGTTGATTATTTACCTTTTGGCTGTTTGCAATTAATGCAAATACTTATATAAAGATAATGCCTCAGCTTGTTGCATGTAAAATGATTAATAACTTTTTTATTTAAGATTAAGCATCATTCTTTAGGAATTTAAATACAGATTTTTAAGTAAATACGACAAAAACTGTTAATTTAGCGATTTTTTTTATTTTTGTTACAAGACTTTATAAATTATTCTTTTGAAATAATTTATATAATAATATCAAAAGAAAAGTTATTATCTATTACAAGGATTATTGACCATAGTCATATCTATGGTTATTTGATTTTTATTATCTTTTACGTTACTTTCCCCAACGTTGTTTAAATGATAAAATTAATGCTTTTAGCTATAGAAAATGGTTTCTTCCTGATATTTATTAGAAACTTTTTAACTATACAATATGATAAAAAAAAAATCAGTGTTCCTGTTTAGAGTTAACACGAAATAAAGACCGTGTCTTAATGGATGTGAAATGGGCTTAGAAGCCGTGTCGTAAATCACGTTTAATTAGTGTTGGATTCTGAATGGAATTAATCCGAGCTACGGCCAAGAAATCTGTTTAACGCATATCAATACAAATGTAATTTTCATATGCACACTCACATCCAAGTGATGTACAGGTACACAAGTATATTTTATATACATGCAGACGTACACATACAGGAGAAGAATGCGTGTAACGGTGAAATCCTCTCGTTGCCTGTCTGTCACTACCATTAGACTGGCCTCGAGCCGGAATCACTGTTTTGAGTCGGGCACACGCGGAAACCTAAGCCTAATGGGGATATCTATCTTTCCCGGGAGGATAACCTACTGCTTGTTGGACCACACACACACACGAGAAAAACCTGGAGGAAATCCTTGACCAAACAACAGCTACAACAAATAATTAGAATCCTTTTTATTTTCTTTTATGTTCCAGTTTTCCATCTCTTTTTTTCTGTAGATTGTTAAGCCTGCAAGAGGTTTGTAAGCGGAAGAGTTTAATAGACCTGGAGGAAATATAATAGTATTGTAGCATCTTAGCAAATACATAAATAATTGAAGTTTTACATTTGGAAGAAATTTGTTGATAATTATATGATTTCATAAAATGTTAGGTAATTAAATAATTATAATTAATGTTAGATTAATTATAACAAATTTGAATGGTGAATAAGTTATGAAAAGTGTAGAAATGATGATATTTTATACAGTTAGATATTACAGTTACAATAATGAATATGAAATCTGCATCAACATTGTTTATTAGCAACTCATTATGGGAGTAGCAACAGCAGCAGCTACTGAGCGTAGTAATTAATAACGCCTGGCGCATTTAGCAATGGGAATCATTCATCAAAAAGCCCATAGTTTTATTTTTTTTTTGGAGGCACACAGAGACAAAACTCTATTAGGAAACTGGCAGCTGGTGCAGCAGCTACAAATTGTCTGGTAGCAATAAATCGCGGCGCGAATTAATCGCATCTGGCTTCAGCCTCAAAGCGAATTAATAGATGTCTCCTCTCTTGGTAATCACGAATTGACTAATTGATAATGTGTGGTGTAAGATCCATGCTCTATTTAATCCAGACCAATGATAGTTTTTTTTTTGACGACCACCACTGCAAACGCAGACAAAGAGAGGAGAAATGGTATATTACATATATCTGGTTAGGAACAACAAACAACAACAACAACAACAGAGGAGAGATAAGATACAGGAAACCTGATGTTAGACTCTGTATGATTCATATGCATAATGTGAGCACGAACGGTCTGTGTACCATGTCGCAACGAAACCCACGATTGTCTCCCTTTCAGCGCTATTTTTTTGCGATCCAGAAGAACAACAAAAAAAAATCCAAAATACTGGAACGTAACGGACTTGGGTCATTACTCAAATTCATCTGGTACAGATCAAAGATACTTTAATTTGCGATTTCCTGAAATTCATTAAAGTAACTTAATTTGTGAATGGAACAGAGAAAAGAATATTTTCTGCGTCGCACAAATCGTCTTACTCTCGAGGAAACTTAAAAAGGACGAACGTATAATTTGCTTTGTGAATGAAACATGCACGCGTCCGGCGTGTCTCAACAAAACGCACGATTCTCAAAATTGCCTACGAATCCTCTCTATACGTTTCTTAACTATTATTTTTTTTTATATTCTCCTTTCCCATCTTTCACGTCTCCAATAAGAATATAATAACGTGATAACCAAGATCGTTCTCACAAAAGTAAACTTATCTGATCGCAATTGCTCTGGTTCTTTTAATCTTTAGATACGTTTCTATAGCAACGAAGCAGAGATAATAGATATATGGTTTTGCGGTGTTCGATGTCAAAATTGCGGCGGCCCACTGGATTCGCGATGAGGGAATACCGGAATCGGTGCGAATTTGTCTCTCTTATTTCAATTTGTGCAAACAACGGGTATTAATCAAAGTAATTGGAGGCTGCTGCTGCTGCAGAACGAGTGTGGGTTATATATGCGCACACCTACGATGCTGCTCCAGTTTTCCGGAACCGAAAGAATCGGAAACATATCTGGACGATTTAGATAACGTTCTCTTGTAGTTTATCCAATATTTCCTCAAAGTTCTGTTCTTTCGTGGGTGATGTTTATACTGCACTGTAAAGTTCAGATTAGATGTTGAAGGATGTATGTTTATTGTATAGTTCGATTTTCAACTGAAACCATTTATTTCGAACGCAAATCACATTCAAGTAACTGTATTTGATACATTCAGATTACTGGTGGATAATTTATTTAGATGTTTACTTTTGGAATATTATCATTCACATATTTGATTTGTTTTCGTCTCTTTTCCCAAATGTAGTAAAATATGTAATTAAAAATAGTAAATATAATAAGAATTAAGTTACTATATTGTTAATAATCTTTACGTCGACTTCCAGCAGCGAATTCTCTGTGAATATTAAAACTTTAACCTTCTGTCTTTCGTTCATATGGACATCGGCGCAAGTCAAATTGATACGTTTAATCC
>NW_017095823.1:6840-7286 GCF_001412225.1 Nicrophorus vespilloides
AATTTACATTTACATATTTATAAAAAAAAAGTTACATGAAAATAGTAAGTATGTAATAGACAAACAAAATAAAATTCTTAAATTGACAAACAAAAATTAATTGAAAACTTTCCCAATTCAGGTTTTGGAAAAATTATGTTGCTTTATGTTTGATATAATTACTTTAAAATTGGGACTTTTTGATGTAAGAGCAATTTGAATACAGTCTTCGGCGTTTAATCGATTTCTGTTTTTCGTTTTTATGTTCATTAGAGTGGAAAAGCCTTGTTCACAAAGGTAGGTTGTTGCAATTTTTTTACCGCCTCCTCATGTGCAATTTTGAAAGCCTTTGCAGCCTTTGACAACCAAAAAGACGACAGATTTGCTTTGGTCTCAAATTGAATACGTGCTTCAGTATTGGATCGAAGTTCAAGAATTGCCTCTGCCAAACCTGGAGGTTCTTCTGG
>NW_017095824.1:0-4145 GCF_001412225.1 Nicrophorus vespilloides
TCGTGAACCGTAATATCCCATAATTAGCAATGAGCATTTTTTGTTGTTGTTGTTTTTTTCATTCGTCTCGTTTTCTTGACGCTGTAATTGATTTCTCGTTGTTAATTCTTACTTGTTAATAACACGCTGCAAGACTTTCATTTACGATAATTTAATTGTAACGTTATCGCCGCAGTCCAAACAAAATCGTTCCTTGATTTGAGAATGTCACGCTAACATTCAATCAAATAAGAAACGAAATATTACATTCCACTTTCAAAATATTTCATGAAATCTGAATGTATGTCAATCAAATTTTTGACAGTTCGTAGCAGATGAACAGTGAATCAGTANAAATATGCAAGTACGCTCATTTGAAGGTGAAGGTCTTAGTTTTACGATTCTTTTTGATTTATGTAATTAATCGGCGTGGTTATCCTGAAATTAATGAAAACGTGAAGATGCTTCTATTGCGCAACGACAAATCTAAATGTATGTCAATCAAATTTTTGACAGTTCGTAGCAGATGAACGGATGAACCCAGAAATATGCAAGTGCGCTCATTTGAAAGGTGACGGTCTTAGTTTTACGATTCTTTTGATTTATGTAATTAGTCGGCGTGGTTATCCTGAAATTAATGAAAACGTAAGATGCTTTATTTGCGCAACGACAAATCTAAATTTATGTCAATCAAATTTTTGACAGTTCGTAGCGATAACGGATGAAGCTAGAAATATACAAGTGCGCTCATTTGAAAGGTGACGGTCTTAGTTTTATGATTCTTGTTGATTTATGTAATTAGTCGGCGTGGTTATCCTGAAATTAATGAAAACGTGAAGATGCTTCCATTTCGCAAACGACAAATCTAAATGTATGTCAATCAAATTTTTGACAGTTCGTAGCTGATTAACAGATGAACCAGAAATATGCAAGTGCGCTCATTTGAAAGGTGACGGTCTTAGTTTTACGATTCTTTTTGATTTATGTAATTAGTCGGCGTGGTTATCCTGAAATTAATGAAAACGTGAAGATGCTCCTTTTCGCAACGACAAATCTGAATGTATGTACAATCAAATTTTTTGACAGTTCGTAGCGATGTAACGATGAACTAGAAATATATGCAAGTACGCTCATTTGAAAGGTGACGGTCTTAGTTTTAGATTCTTTTGATTTATGTAATTAGTCGGTAATCGACGTGGTTATCCTGAAATTAATGAAAACGTGAAGATGCTCCTTTTCCGTAACGACAAATCTAAATGTATGTCAATCAAATTTTTGACAGTTCGTAGCAGATGAACGGATGAGCCCAGGAAAATGCAAGTGCACTTATTTTAAAGGTGAAGGTCTTAGTTTTACGATTCTTTTTGATTTATGTAATTAGTCGACGTGGTTATCCTGAAATTAATGAAAACGTGAAGATGCTTCTATTGCGCAACGACAAATCTAAATTTATGTCAATCAAATTTTTGACAGTTTGTAGCGGATGAACGGATGAACCCAGAAATATGCAAGTGCGCATATTTGAAAGGTGACGCTCTTAGTTTTACGATTCTCGTTGATTTATATAATTAGTCGGCGTGGTTATCCTGAAATTAATGAAAACGTGAAGATGCTTCTATTGCGCAACGACAATTGTAATAGCTCATAGCAGACGAATGCATGATAGCAGAAAATTATCAGTAGACTTATTGAAAAGGTGATATTTTCAGGTTTAATTTGAGTGTTTGATTATCTAATTGGCATGCGCGGTTATCGAGCAATTTAAGGTTAACTGAAAACATCGAAAAACTTTTTTTTTAATGAAAATATGAAAATGCAATGATACATTTGACAGCTCATATCAGATGGATGGATGACAGCAGAAAGTTAACAATGGGTTCGTTGGAAAGACGAGGCTTTCAGCTTTAATTTGATTATTCGACGATTTAATTAGCTATCTCCGTTTTTAAGTAATTTCATGTAAAGTGAAGACTTCATTTCTTGTTGTGTTACGTGATTATAACGTCATTAGACAATAGAAAAAATGTTATATATCTAATTTTATGTAATCTAAATGGAATGTGCTTATAATTAAAACAATCAGATTGCAATGTTTTCTCTTTACATCTTAATTAATTAACGAAATTATAATTTTTTTTTCTGTTTCCATTCTCCCCAAACATAATTTAATCATCATAAATCTCATGAATATTTTTCACTACCACACCTTTCCCAAATGCCCTACACGTGCGTATATATGAAGATATATAGATTCAAATATGTATATTCGTTTGTTGTTATTCAATTAAGCCGAGTGAAGCCGGAGGTGGTTTTCGGATAATCGAACCGCTGCGATTAATGCAAATACGGGACACGCGTTTTTTTTCCGAACCGAACCGAACCGATCGGTTTCGATGATGGGATGAGATGAGAAGAGCTTTTACGAAACACTCCGCGCCTTCGCATTAATTATTTTATACGTATTTTCATTTGCATTTACAGCTTCATGTCGGTTTTGTACGGAATTTTCGTTCGTTCGGACGATGTTTGTCAATAAATAGTCACAGATTAAAGGAGATTTTTTGGTAAAGATTCGTGGAAATTCGTGAAGAATTTTTGTAAAAACAAGATTAAAAATTTCTAATAGTTTCCATGAATTCACAATTTATATAAATATTAATATTTGTATGAAGTAATTTAAACAGTTTTCAAATTGTAACAAAAATTAGCTAACTTTGTTGAGACATAATTATTGAAAACGTAAACAATTTTATGTAAAATTAAACGTTTAAAATTTTGTTATAAAATTACAAATTTTCTATACATTTTCAATAATTTTATGAATATTCAATAAGTTTGTTTCAATCATTGTTCAATGAATGTTAATAATTTAAATTAAGTTTTTATTAAGTTCGACAAACTTTTATAAAATTACATAAAGTGATGAAAACTAATTAATTTTCCATACATTTTCAAAAGCTGGACGAATGTTCAATAAGTTCATGACAATAAGAATAATTTTAGATTTTTAGTAATTGAAAATTTTAAGTGACTTTCAGTGTGCGTTTAAAATGATCGATAAAGTTTCTATAAAGTTTGACAATCTTATATAAATTTGCACAAAGTGATGAAAACTTACAAATTTTTCATAAATTTTCAAGAAACTTGATTAATTTTCAATAAATTTCGACAAATGTATACAAATTTAAACTAAGCGATGAAAGCATACAAATTTACCATAAATTTTCTAAAAACTTGATGAATTTTTACATTTTCAATAATTTTTTACAAATTTAAACAAAGTGATGAAAACATACAAATTTACCATGTATTTTTAAAAAAATTGATGAATTTTCAACAAATTTCCAAATTTTTTTACAAAGTAATGAAAACTTACAAATTTTCAAGAAACTTGATGAATTTTCAATAAATTTCTACAAATTTAAATAAAATGATGAAAATTTACAAATTTTTCATAAATTTTCAAGAAACTTGATGAATTATCAATAAAGTTCGACAAACTTAAACAAAGTGATGAAAATGTACAAATTTTTCATGAATTTTCAATAAATTTCAACAAACTTATACAAATTTAAAGAAAGTGATGAAAATGTACAATGTTTTCATGTATTTAAAAAAAAAATGATGAATTTTCAACAAATTTCGACAAATTTTTACAAAGTGATGAATTACTTATAAATTTTTAAGAAACTTGATGAATTATCAATAAACTTCGACAAATTTAAACAAAGTTATGAAAACGTACAAATTTACCATGAATTTTTAAGAAACTTGATGAATTTTCAATAAATTTCAACAAACTTATACAAATTTAAAAAAGTGATGAAAACGTACAAATTTCCATGAATTTTAAGAAACTTGATGAATTTTCAATAAATTTCAACAAACTTATACAAATTTAAACAAAGTGATGAAAATGTACAAATTTTTCATGAATTTTCAATAAATTTCGACACATTTTTACAACTTTAAACAAAGTGATGAAAACGTACAAATTTACTATGAATTTTTAAGAAATTTGATGAATTTTCAATAAATTTCTACAAACTTATACAAATTTAAACAAAGTAATGAAAATGTACAAATCTTTCATAAATTTTCAAGAAACTTGATGAATTTTCAATAAACTTCGAAAAATTTAAACAAAGTTATGAAAACGTACAAAT
>NW_017095824.1:4165-9361 GCF_001412225.1 Nicrophorus vespilloides
TCAACAAACTTATACAAATTTAAACAAAGTGATGAAAATGTACACATTTTTCATGAATTTTCAATAAATTTCGACACATTTTTACAACTTTAAACAAAGTGATGAAAACTTACAAATTTTGCATAAAATTTTCAAGAAACTTGATGAATTTTCAATAAATTTTAACAAACTTATACAAATTTAAACAAATTGATGAAAACATACAAATTTACTATGAATTTTCAAGAAACTAGATGAATTTTCAATAAATTTATACAAATTTAAACAAAGTGATAAAAACTTACAAATGTTCAAAAAACTAGATGAATTTTTAATAAATGTCGATAAATTTATACGAATTTCGACAAATTTACACAAAGCGATGAAAACGTACAATTTTTCCCTACATTTCATTTTGTGAATTTTCAGTATGTTCATTTCAATAAGAACAATTTAGATTATTAGAAATTGTAAATTACGTTTGAAATGATCGATAAATCAACGAAATGCAATTTATAGTCGAACGTTTCTGGTCGTCCTTTTTGTGCCTTTTGTCCACAGTCAGAACGTTAATAAAATTTTTGAAAGTAAAATTGATTTGCCTGAGAATAGAAAGTGCGTCGCTCGAAAATGGGAGAGGAGACGAGAGAAGACGTACGCTTCGATGCGATGCGCTGTAAAATGCATGTGCTTTATGAATAATTATTGGTAGATAATTATTTTTATTTTGTAGCGAACACAACCTCCTTCTGGTATTCTACGTAGATCAACAACAACAACAACAAGCAAACAACATTAACAGCAACAACAAGCAAACAACAACGGCAAGAGTATCTATCTATCTATATAATAAAACACTTGTTCGATGTGAAAAGGATTCTTTCCATTCTGAAACGTCGGAATAAATCAATAAACTTTATGGCCCGAGTTACGACACACATTAGAGACGTATTAAATTCCACGTGCTCCGAACGGATTCATAAGAATATCTTTCTCTCACTCTCACTCGTTCATTTACAAATAGTTTCGTCTCTTTGTCTAGTGCATCTTAGAATCTACGTGCATTTTATTCCGCGCGCGTTCGACTCTAGTTTTCTTTTAACAAATAGGTGTGAAATTAGTATCAAAGGACGGACGGCGGCGGCAGAAACGTAATTGCTTTCTGATATTCGTTTTCGGGGCTTTCGAATGATTTAGTGCGTCGCCCCCGGGGGCGGTTTCTTTCCAACTCGTGTCTCTCGTCTATATAAAGTGGTTCATTAATATATTTACGGGAAAATTGATTTTAATCACCTCGACATTACTCATTTTCTATCACATGAATTATCGCCTTTTCATCGGATTGTGATAAATCAAACACTATTTCACTAATAATACTGCCATCATTTCGTGATCCATTCGCATTCTCAATGCAAACGAAGTTAAAGTTTGTTTGCTTTATTAATTATAACTATGTGCAAAAGTTTGTAAGACTGAATTGGAAATTGTTCATAAATCAAGAAACCATTGGAAATAACAAGAAATATTAATGAGTTTCAAAAATCATTTGGAAATTACTAACAATTTATACAAACTTAAAGAAACTGATGAAAACGTACAAAGTTACTGTAAATTTTCAAAAACTTGATGAATTTTCAATAAACTTTTAAAAATTTAAACAGAGTGATGAAAATGTACAATTTTTTCATGAATTTTCAAGAAACTTGATGAATTTTCTATAAATTTCAACAAACTTATACTAATTTAAACAAAGTGATGAAAATGTACACATTTTTCATGAATTTTTAAGAAAATTTGCTCAGTTTTCAATAAATTTCGACAAATTTAAACAAAGTGATGAAAACATACAAATTTACCATTAATTTTCAAGAAACTTGACGAATTTTCAATAAATTTCAACAAACTTATACTAATTTAAACAGTGATGAAAATATACAAATTTTTTATGAATTTTCAAAAAAATTGATGAATTTTCAATAAATTTCGACAATTTTAAACACAGCGATTGAAAACTTACAAATTTTCTATAAATCTTCAAAAACTTGATGAATTTTCAATAAATTTATACAAATTTCGACAAATTTACACAAAGTGATGAAAACGTACAAATTTTCTATAAATTTTCAACAAACTTTATGATAAAATCAAATTAGATTCTTTGTAATTTTAAGTTTGTAGAACTTGTAAAAATTTACACAAAATGAGAAAAAAATAATTGCAAATGATAGAAAAATGAAAAATTTTATAAAAACAATTAGAAATAATCAAAAATTCTACAAAAAAATAACAAAAAATCAAATAAAATTGCAAGTTGATAAACAATTGAATATGTAATTTTGTAAAAACAATTGAAAATTGCAAATCAAATATGTTGATAAACAAACAACTGAACGGCAATTTTGTAAAAACAATTGACAATTGCGAAAAATTTAAGTTGAAATTAACAAAAATCAAATATTGAATATATTGAAAAAGTCACATTGAAATTATCAAAAAGTGGATTAGAAAAATTCAATATAAAATTATCAAAATTTTAATTGGAAATGAAATAAAATGTTTCTAATTTTATAGAAATCATTGGAAATTATAAAAATCGAATACATTGAACAAATTAACACGGAAATTAAGAAATATTCAATGGAAACAAAGTAATAAAAACTTACTAATTTTCCATATATTTTTTAAAAACTTGATCAATTTTCAATAAATTTCGACAAATTTACACAAAGTGATAAAAACTTACAAATATACCATACATTTTCAGTAAATTTCGACAAATTTAAACGAAGTGATGAAAACTTACAAATTTTCCATAAATGTTAATTGGAAATGAAATAAAATGTTTCTAATTTTATAGAAATCATTGGAAATTATAAAAATCGAATGCATTGAACAATCAATTCAAAAGTACCAAAAAATTGAAAAAATAGACCTGGAAATTAATAATATATTTGGAAACTACAAAAATCAATAATTTTTTACTAAAAAACAAACAAAAATTACCAGAAAATCTACATTTGAAACTTTATTTTCATTTTTTGTTCAAATTTTTAGAAAATTTAATGAAACGAAAACTTACTTCAAGTCTTTACAGACATTTGTATACACTTATGCACAAATATGTATAAAATTATAGAAAAATATAATTAAATTGCACAAAACCTATAGAAACTTAACAAAAAAGATTAATTTCTATAATAGTAGACACGTCTAATTAATAAACATTGACAAAAATTATACTTTTTTGAGCGTTAAAACAAATTGCAAATAATGAATGAGATTAGTTGAGTGTTCGAACAATAGCAGTAATTTTGATTTAATCGCTCCGCAATATATGCAAATAAGCAATTAAGCAAATCAGTTTAGATCGGATCTCGGATCCGATCGAAGTCGAAGTGCCCATCATTGTCTATCCACATTACAACAACGCGGCAAAGTTTCAAAACGAAACTATTCAATCGATCGAATGAATAGAGAGACGCACGCTATTAATAATAACAATAATTATATAATAATAAACTAATATCAATATCTAAACAATCCGTTTTTCCCTCTATCTATCGTTGCATAGAGCTCGAACAATAATTTCAATCGGAATGCATTGCAATTTTATAATAAACATTGGCTGCTCGGGTCGTCGGGGTCAAACCATGGAACAATATTGCCTATAATCATGCACAGTGCAAGATTAATAATGCTCAAAGAGAAGAGAGGAGACGCGAATGGAAACACGGCTCTTGTTGCTGAAGAGTACAAAAAAAGAAAAAGGAAAGAAATGAAGATGAAAATCCGAAATCAATAGTCGATTACGTGTAG
This sequence comes from Nicrophorus vespilloides, assembly GCF_001412225.1. Lineage (NCBI taxonomy): Eukaryota > Metazoa > Arthropoda > Insecta > Coleoptera > Silphidae > Nicrophorus > Nicrophorus vespilloides. Next base: position 7,961 of record NW_017095824.1, read on the forward strand.
AAAGTTATTATTGTATTCTATGCTTAATTGATTCGAAATCTTTGTGTTTTTTTTTGAGTATTTATTAATGAATCCAAGAGATGGTTTTGGATTTAGCAAAAACATCATCTTTTTGGTTGCGTGCGCTCTTTTCACCGCTTATTATTATCACCGCGGGATCCGTCCTCCGCGCAACCGAAACGTTTATTCACATCGCATCTTCCATTCTTCGTCGTTTGTTTGTTTTTTTTTTAATTATTATCAACGCTAATTGCATTCAGCAATTCTCATCGCGATGCCGATTCGAACGCTAAACTCCTATTTGCATAGCAATTACTCATTTGCTCTGCGGGGAAAACGCGAGCCATCAAAAAGCTCGACACGACACGAGACAGGACGTCTTCTCGCCAGAAACCGGAGGAGTTTGAAATGGAAAGTTCATTTGTTTCTATGCAAAACAAAACAAAAAACAAAAATATCCGACGTTTCGTTTTTGTTGCCTCCACGGATTGATTGATGTTATTTAATCGTTTCATTTAATTGCCTCAGTTGATGAACAATTTATATTTTAAGCTTTAACAAGAAAAGAAATACAAATAAATTTATAGAAACTTTTAAAACTTGTATAAATTCATGTAAACTTATTAAGTAATTTAAAATTTGTTAAAAATACATCAAGTTTTTGAAAATTTAAACTGGTTTATGTATTACAATTTCTTACTTTTCGTTCATTATAGTTCTTTGTAAATTTGATTGCTATTACATCATAATCAATATCTTCATATCCGACGTTTCGTTTTTGTTGCCTCCACGGATTGATTGATGTTATTTAATCGTTTCATTTAATTGCCTCAGTTGATGAACAAAAGAAAGCTTTGCAATTTATATTTTAAGCTTTAACAAGAAAAGAAATACAAATAAATTTATAGAAACTTATGCTAAAACTTGTATAAATTCACAAATTCGTGTAAACTTATTAAGTAATTGAAAATTTGTTAAAAATACATCAAGTTTTTGAAAATTTAAACTTTTTTATGTATTACAATATCTTACTTTTCTTTCATTATAATTCTTTGTAAATTTGATTGCTATTACATCATAATCAATATCTTCATATCCGACGTTTTGTTTTTGTTGCCTCCACGGATTGATTGATGTTATTTAATTGTTTCATTTAATTGCCTCAGTTGAACAATTTATATTTTAAGCTTTAACAAGAAAAGAAATACAAATAAATTTATATAAACTTAGGCTAAAACTTGTATAAATTCACAAATTCATGTAAACTTATTAAGTAATTTAAAATTTGTTAAAAATACATCAAATTTTTGAAAATTTAAACTGTTTTATGTATTACAATTTCTTACTTTTCTTTCATTATAATTCTTTGTAAATTTGTTTCCTATTACATCATAATCAATA
>NW_017095824.1:9378-9904 GCF_001412225.1 Nicrophorus vespilloides
AACAAAAGAAAGCTTTGCAATTTATATTTTAAGCTTTAACAAGAAAAGAAATACAAATAAATTTATAGAAACTTGTAAAAATTCACAAATTCATGTAAACTTATTAAGTTATTTAAAATTTGTTAAAAATACATCAAGTTTTTGAAAATTTAAACTGTTTTATGTCTTACAATTTCTTACTTTTCATTCAATATAATTATTTGTAAATTTGATTCCTATTACATCATAATCAATATCTTCAAATCCGACGACTCGTTTTTGTTGCCTCCACGGATTGATTGATGTTATTTAATCGTTTCATTTAATTGCCTCACTTGATGAACAAAAGAAAGTTTTGCAATTTATATTTTAAGCTTTAACAAGAAAAGAAATACAAATAAATTTTGAAAATTTAAACTGTTTTATGTATTACAATTTCTTACTTTTCTTTCACTATAGTTATTTGTAAATTTGATTGCTATTACATCATAATCAATATCTTCATATCCGACGATTCGTTTTTGTTGCCTCCACGGATTGTTTGATG
>NW_017095824.1:9929-16708 GCF_001412225.1 Nicrophorus vespilloides
ATAAATTCATGTAAACTTATTAAATAATTTAAAATTTGTTAAAAATACATCAAGTTTTTGAAAATTTAAACTGTTTTATGTATTATTTTTCTTTCATTATAATTCTTTGTAAATTTGATTGCTATTACATCATAATCAATATCTTCAAATACTACTGTAATTAAAGCGCTTGAATTTAGTAAATTAACAGTATAAATTTGTTAATTAAGAAATTATTGAAACATTTTCAAATAATGCAAGTTTGGTTGCATAAGTCAAGAGAGAAAGTTTTGAGTTGGTAGCTGTAAATAACAATTGTGTGAAGTTGGTTGGAAGCCATTTGTGATGCGGTTTACATCGAATCTCTAACGTTGTGATTTTTTCCGCGCGAACGTGTACTTTTTTACCGAAACCAGTGTATTTTTCGTGGACCGATTGCTGAAATCAAGCGATTCAGGTAAAGTTTAACTCAGACGAAGACTCTGCGAGCTCATGCAAAGATATTTACGAACCTAACCTCTGCAATGTGTTTTTGTTTGTTAGCATGGACATCAGACCGAACAACACGATATACATAAACAACCTGAACGAGAAGATCTCGCAGGTGGAATTGAAGAAGTCCTTGTACGCGATCTTCTCACAGTTCGGGCAGATCCTTGATATCGTAGCCATGAGGACTTTGAAGCTACGAGGGCAGGCTTTCGTTATCTTCAAGGAGATTCAAAGTGCTACTAGTGCTCTACGATCAATGCAAGGATTCCCTTTCTACGATAAAGCTATGGTAAGTTGATCTTATTATTATGTTTTTTTTTTAAAATTGATTGTTTGTTTTTTTTGTAGAGGATACAGTATTGTAAAACTGATTCAGATGTTATTGCGAAGATGAAGGGAACGTTTACGGAGAGGCCTAAGAAGGTGAGACCGCCTCCATCGAAGGACGACGAGGCGCCAAAGAAGAAGAAAAAGAATAAGGACCCGAACAGGGTGCCTGGTGGCAACAACGCCGAACAACCTCCGAATCAAATCCTCTTCCTCACCAATCTGCCAGACGAAACCAGCGAACGGATGCTCTCCATGTTATTCAATCAATTCCCCGGCTTCAAAGAGGTGCGTCTCGTGCCCAATCGACACGACATCGCCTTCGTCGAGTTCGAGAACGAGCTGCAATCCGGCGCCGCCAAGGATTCGCTTCAGGGCTTCAAAATCACTCCAACGCACGCCATGAAAATCTCCTTCGCCAAGAAGTAGACATCCATTGTTTTGTCAATTTAGGGTCGAGTCAACTATTTTTAAGCATTAATAATAAAACAAACAAACAAAAAAAACGAAGAGAAAAGGCGATTATTTCCTTTTGAATTTGTAGAATATATTTATTTTTAATTCTTATTGGATTTACCATAAAAAATATCAATTAATTAAACTAATCAATTACTTCTCTTTTTTATATACAAACAAAAAAAAATCTTATTTTGATCATCATCACAACGAAACAAAAATCAATTGATAACATATAATAGTTAATTATTATCACTTATTATTAGAATTATTCGCTTAACTTAATAATGATTGAATAGCTGCGATGTAAAATATTTATAATTTATACACGAGTCGTTATCACATTTAAAAAAAAAAAGGGATAAATAAAAATTAGGGGGTTTAAATTTGATTTTGTTCTGAAACGTGTGCTTCTTGAAGATACGCATGCTAGATATAAGAGATGTAAAAAAAAAAGCGTTGGCGTCTGTTGTAGCGGGCCAGAACGTTCTTTTGTTTCCTGTGTTTTTGCACGGCAGCCGCGATACTTAAAAAATTAAGTTAACTGGAAAGTACTGAAGATCCTTAAAGCTAGTTTAGATGCTCCCTCGTGTAGCAGAGCCACCTTCGCAAAGCGTACAGATAACGTCTAGCCCTCGAAATGTATTAATCGTCGTCGATGACGAAACCGGTGCGCGCCTGCTGCTGGTGCTGATTCCTCTGCAGAATGTTCAAACATTGGAACAGGCAATGCAGTGAAGCGGCCGAAGTGGCCTTGAGCAACAGAAGATTGGGATCGGTGAAGAACGACGCACTGGAAGACTCTAAGGCTCTGCAAAGAGTCGTATCAGCCAACTCGGTCCTCTGCAATTGAGCTTTGGCGCAACCGATAGCGTCGAGCACAGCCAGATGCTCCCTAGGTGGTAACGGAGTGCTGTTCACACTAATCGACTGAAAAACATTTCTTTAATTACAAATTCAATTAAAACAGATAATTAAACCTTCGTATGTGACTCAGCCACAGCCCTCAATCCGTTAACCCACTCCTGCCTGGCCCTCGCATCCGATGCCCTCAACTTAAGCATATCCCCAGAAGCACAGTTCACTGTGAAAGTCTTCGAATCCTCCTCACTCGGACAGATAACAGCACCGGCCAGATGCACTGACCCCCTCGGTATAGCCCCATCCGGTTTCTCTCCTTCGCACAGATAATAGTGCAAGTGGCCAGAGCTACCATCGACCATAAAGTACCTGTACTGCCATCCCTTCATAACATTCGTGTACTTGTAAAGTTGCCCCGAGAATTGTCGAGGTTTCATCGTCTGCAAGTCCATCTTTGCGAATTTCACGCACGCACGAATTTCAATAACATCCAAAAAAATTGGGCCCCCCTTTAAATATGAAAAAAAAAAATGTACACACTCAAAATTTTAACCTAAAATTAACTGTCAATGTCACAGTAATGACTAATAGATAATGTGGAATCAAAAAGGAAACTGATAAACTTATTTAAATTATCTAATTAGTCACCTATCTCATTTGAATACTCGCATCCAGTCATTATCGCAGTAATTCCCATTAATTATTTAACGATTCATGTCGTGCCATCTATTAGGAATTGCGAAAAGCTGAAAGTACATTAATCGACCGTCATTAATTAATTTAAAATTGAATTATTAAATTAATTAACGAAGATCCGATATTAATTAGTATACATACTGAAAGGTCATAGATTTATAATCAATATACAATTTAAATGCTATAATTAAAGTGCATGGTAATTGGGTAATTGAAGAAAAGCTGAAAACACTTGTTAACAAACTTTTATTTATTGTTTAAGTTTGATAAGTTGTAACAAACACACGACAGTTACCATAAACTTACCAGTATTATATAAGAAAGTTCATACATTTGTCTTTAATATGCGTTTTTAATAATGCAATTAGCATGCGTGGTTGTTGATTAATTAAACAAAAGGTGATGACACTTCTCGTCACTCTCTTATTTATTACCCAACTTTAACAGCTTATAACAAACGAACCACGAAAACTACAAATTTGCTTATACATTTATTGAAAAGTTCATAATTTTGTCTTTAAAATACATTTTCAATGATCTAATTAACATTAGTTGTTCTCGAGTAAAACGAATAAAAAATAAGCCATTTTTTGTCAAAGTACTATTTATTGGCTAACTTTGATAATTTATAATAAACAAACCACGAAAACCACAAGCCTACTTGTAGATTTATTGAAAACTTTATAATTTTTACTTTAATATATCTTTAATATATATTTAAAATGAGCAAATGAGTGGTTTTTTAAGAAACAAAAAGATCAAGACACTTCAAATAAAAAGTCCTATTTATTGCTCAACTTTGACAGCTTATAATAAATGAACTAAGAAAGTCACGAAGCTGCGAGTAGATTTTTTGGAAAATTCATACTTTTATCTTTAAAATACATTTTGAATGATCTAATTTGCAAAAGTGGTTATTGAGTAATTAAAGAAAAGCTGAAAACACTTGTTAACAAACTCTTATTTATTGCTTAAGTTTGATAAGTTGTAACAAACACACGACAGTTACCATAAACTTAGCAGTATTATATAAGAAAGTCCATACATTTGTCTTTAATATGCGTTTTTAATAAGGCAATTAGCATGCGTGGTTGTTGATTAATTAAACAAAAGATGATGACACTTCTCGTCAATCTCTTATTTATTACCCAACTTTGACAGCTTATAACAAAGGAACCACGAAAACTACAAATTTGCTTATACATTTGTTGAAAAGTTCATAATTTTGTCTTTAAAATACATTTTCAATGATCTAATTAACATTAGTTGTTCTCGAGTAAAACGAATAAAAAATAAGCCATTTTTTGTCAAAGTACTATTTATTGGCCAACTTTGATAATTTATAATAAACGAACCACGAAAACCACAAGCCTACTTGTAGATTTATTGAAAACTTTATAATTTTTACTTTAATATACATTTAAAATGATCAAATGAGTGGTTGTTCAAGAAACAAAAAAAAATCAAGACACTACAAATAAAAATTCTTATTTATTGCTCAACTTTGACAGCTTATAATAGATGAACTAAGAAAGTTGCAAAGCTGCAGGTAGACTTTTTGGAAAAATCATACTTTTATCTTTAAACTGCATTTTCAATGATCTAATTAACATTAGTTGTTCTCGAGTAAAACGAATAAAATATAAGCCATTTCTTGTCAAAGTACTATTTATTGGCCAACTTTGATAATTTATAATAAACGAACCACGAATATCACAAGCCTACTTATAGATTTATTGAAAACTTCATAATTTTAACTTTATTATACATTTACAATGATCAAATTAGTGGTTGTTTAAGAAACAAAAACAAATCAAGACACTACAAATAAAAACTCTTATTTATTGCTCAACTTTGACAGCTTATAATAAATGAACTAAGAAAGTTACAAAGCTGGGACTAGACTTTTTGGAAAAATCATACTTTTATCTTTAAAATACATTTTGAATGATCTAATTAGCAAACGTGGTTATTGAGTAATCAACAAATTAGTATTACGAAAAATGTATTCATTTTCTATCTATAAATTTCTATTTACTAATTACTAAGTTAATGTTTCCTTAAAGATTAATATATAAAGTTAAATTTGTAGATTGCTGCTGTTGAAGTACCGAAGTGAAATCATAGGAGTCTCTCAGTGTACTGAAGAAACCATCCAACTGAAGACTGCAAAATCGATCGATTTCCAAACGTTCGATTCTCTTATTTAATTTCAACGATGTTTGTACCTGAACTCGTTGCACACATTCGAAGCAGTTCTCTAGCTGCATGTAAAATATTGATTTACCTTTTTTACACACTCTTTCTCTTCACGTATAACATACACGCATTAACGGTGGATTATCTTTGAGCAAATACTCAATTTGTGTATTTAATAAAGCAAACAGACGACGGTAGTAGCCCGCGCGTTTATTTGCCTACATATGTAATTCCGTGTCACACGACGCAACCGGCCCTCTTGTTATCTTTTAAGACTGTCCAATCGGATCGCATCCGACGATAACAAACAAACAAACAAAAACAAACAAAACAAAATTCAGTTTATATGCATACTTATATAATAATAATAATAATCATGATGATGATGATACTAATACTAATAATAATAATAAAAAAATATATATGATATAGACGTGTTTGCGTTTGTATCGACAGCACATAATGTTGTAGTGATTTGTTTGATCGAGCAGATAAAAACGTAATCTCAAATTATATTATATTAAATAAAACGGTTAATGATTTACGATGTGCGAAAAGCGTGTATGTGTGTGCATATAGAGGATGTGTGGAATTGAAAAGAGAGCAAGAGTGTGAAAAGGGGTTGAAAAGAAACCTAAGCCTAAAACCTAAAAACCTCAGCTGTCGTTCGCGTTAAAGAATAAAGAAAGATAGAGAGAGAGAGAGAGTGGAAAAAAAAAGGGGTGTTCGTTGTGGATCGTGTAGATGGGGTGGGCGACGAAAGGGTAATGAGCTGTGCTGATTGAATACGCCCAGTCACACGGAAACATTATCTATCCCGCCCCGATGCCCGATTCTTTTCAGACTTTTCAGCCCTGAAAACGTATTATTCTATCTCTCTCTCTCTTGCACGTCGATTAATGCCTCCATTCTGCAGTAGTGTGCGTAGAGCTTAACTCTCCCTATCGGAGCCACAGCACTCTCGGATCATAGAAAAATAAAAGAGTTGCAATTAGTTGGAAGCAGACAACATTAATTGTATTGCATATACAATAGGGATAGTGTAGAGAAACATATGTTTAGCACCTTTAATAACGTACATACTTAAAGCTCCAACTGTCACCGATGATTGCTACAAACTATTATATAATTATGAAACAACATTTCTATTGTTGCTAAGAAGAAATGAACTAATAGGAAACATTTTGTAAATTTTCTGCAGAAATTACAATAAATATAATAAAAATGTTGGAGAAATGTTTAAAATTGAAGAGATTTCTGATAATTATTCAAGATTTTGAATATTTTATATGTTTTCATTCGTTATTAATTTTCTTTTACAAAAAAAATCTCTGAAATTTAGTAATTTTATAAATTAGATTTGTTTTTCAACCTGAAATATTTTAAATTTTAAATTAAATACGGGAATGTTATTAGTTATAAAAATCAGTGAATGTTCTATAGATCAGTGGTTTCCAAACTTGATGTTACTACGCCTCAAAAGTATGTAATCATTTGGCGCCTCCCCTCCACCCCACCATTTCATAAAAGGAACGCGTATTACAGAAATATGGATAAGGGCACAGGAATGTATCTATACTTGATGGATTCCCCAAACATTCAGCTTTCATATGTATCTTTTGGATTCATTCTATGTATTACAGTTTTCGAGAAAATCGATAAAATGTGAAAACACTGCTTTTTCGAGCATTTTTTTAAACTTTGAACACGAATTACAGCCAAACAGATAAAACCACAGTAATATATAAATACTTGCTACATTCCCCAAA
>NW_017095825.1:0-37938 GCF_001412225.1 Nicrophorus vespilloides
GGGGGGTCCGAGATCCCCACGGGGCCGCCCCGGCTAATCTCCGATCTGTGGGCCCAGAGGCTTGCTTGATGGATGAAACACCAAAGTGGTTATTGTTTAATACGCGACACGGGCGGTCATCTGCTTTTCCCCCTTTTTTTGTACATACTTACATGCATAGACAGTCTTGATCATCGCGAAAGAACTAAGGAGAATTTGTATCAATTAAAAATGACTTTGGTTTTTCGCAATCCATCGATCAATTCGTGATTTCTCCATTGCTAGATTACATTTTTTGTATATGTTGTCTTACGTCAATGTGAATGTATGACTGATTTAGAACACACGCACTCTTTTAATGTTATAGTTATAATAATTATTTTATTGACCAAATATCAATACTTTTTTTAATATCAATACAATAATAATGTTGTTTATTGTAAAACTCATGCATAAATCACTAAAAACAATTATGTAATTATAGATAATAAAACAGAAACTAATAAATTCACCATAAAAATTTCATAACAAAAATTAAAATAATTAATTACTTGCATAATTAAAAAGCTTTTTTGCATTTTTGTCGATTTAGATTCCTTAAAATAAATTGAATGAAATTAGACAAAAAAAAGGTTTCCATAATTATTTAACTTTTTTTTCTTTTAAAAAAATCAAATGTGAAGAAAATTATGGTTTGTGTACACAAATATAAGTTAAAATACTTACTGAAATTGAATAGTGAAATATAGAATTAGATCAGTCAAAATGTGTCAAACTGTGCGCGTAAAAAGTTTTTAAAATATGGGTAAAATATTTGATCATAGAACTTTTTTTATATTGAGATTTTAATTTGGTGTAAAAAAAGTTTGGCAGATACTGAATTAGATGGTCTTTCTTTGTTCCCGGGAAAAAGGTAATTTCAAATTAATTTCCCGGGATTATCAAGAAACTAGTAAAACAAAGTATTAACTATAAATCAAAGAATTAAAATAAATACGATTATTTCAATAAATATATTTGAATATTCATTATTACCTAAGGATTAAATTGGTAATGTGAATGAAATAAATTTTATTAGATAACTTAATATATGAATATCATTATTACCTAAGGATAAATTGAATGTGAAAATAATTGTACTTAATTAATTTTAACAAATAAATATTTCTTTTTCTTAAAAAATAAGAATTGTTCAAAAAATATATGAAAAAAAGGAAAAATTCCAACCAATGTTTTTTTTGTGCGTGACATCTGTCAATTAGGTTAATCCACCATAACAAATAGACAAGCATTTTAGATTTAAAAGATGATAGGTAAAGATCAGAATCAAAAGAATCTCGGCTATTCAACTGGTACAAAGGAAATTTTAAAATCTGGTATGAAAGTGATATAAAAAGAATGTTCAAACTGTTCATCTAATTAATCAAATAAAAATTAACGTACTTAATCTGTCTTGTGGCTTAAATAAATATTATGTTTTTTATTAATAATATTTGCATTAATACAGCTACACCTCACGTCTTAAATCAGTGCGTAAAATCAAAATAAATTATAAAAAAAATTTGAACGCAAATTTATTTTTTTTATGCAAAAATGATGGGTTTCTTCTTTTATTCAGTCAAATCGTTATTTGTGTGGTTTTTAAAGTATTCGATTAGTCCTGTTTCTAACAATGTGGATTATCGGCGAAACCCGCACTAAGCGAGATATTCCTGTATACTGATATAATTTATTTGTTATACACATAGTGCGGCTTCAATCAGTGCGGTTCAGTTCAGTTTAGTTCAACTACAATTTTAAGTAAAATCAAAATAAATTTTAATATATTAGTACATAAATTAACTTTTGTATACAAAAATGATGGGTTTCTTCCTATTGAACAATCAAATCGCTATTTGTGTGGTTTTAAAGTCCTCGATTAGTCCTGCATCAAATAATGCGGGATTCTAGTGGAACCGATTAGCCGCACTATGCAAAGTATTCCTGTATACTGATATAATTTATTTGTTATATAAATAGTGCGGATTCCATCAGTGCGGTTCAGTTCATCGGCTTCGATCAGTACGGATTCACTATTGTACGGTTTGCAAATTTCAAAAACAAATTAAATTTTTAAGTAAAATCAAAATAAATTCTATTGAATGTATTTTTGAATACAAAAATGGTAGGTTTCTTCCTATTATTCTGTCATATCGCTGTGTGATTTTAAAGTCATCGATTAGTCCTGTTTCAACAGTACGAGATATTATCCACACTACGCTAGGTTTTCCTGTATACCGATTTAATTTATTTGTTCTATTTTATTAAATTCATCAATTATTTAGATATTTATTAAAATTCTGTATCAAAATTAAACAATAAATGAATTTCACCACTGAATAATAATACAATAAAATGTATTGTTTAATAATATAAAAAGGACTTTTGACCACAGACTTTCCGCCCAAACACAAATGATTAATTTTCTATATAAAATTGTATTAGAATAAAAAAACAAATTTTTAATTATTATATTTTGTCAAAAAATTAAAAGTAATTGAAAATAATATATTTTTATTGTTAAAATACTCTAATAACGTAGATTTTTAATGAATCAATGAAATATTAAACTTCGGAATAGTGCGGGTAAATTCCAAATAATCGCACTGTATGAAACCGCACTAATCGATAACTTTCAAACCGTATAATAATAAACAGTACAAAAAGAGAGTTGACTGTAAAGGAAAAGAAAGGATCATTTATGTATAAGAAAACTAACTTTGTAGAATTTATTTTTACTTTGCTCAATTAAAATTTCGTTTGTCTTGGAATTTTCAAACCGTACTATAACAAAACCGCACTGATTGAAGTCGATGAAACTACACTATTGGAGGACTTTATAAACGTATAAAATAAACAGTACAAAAAGAGACTTGACAGTATAAAGGAAAAGAAAAGATCATTTATGTATAAGAAAATATGTACTAACTTTTTAGAATTTATTTTTACTCTGCTCAATTAAAATAATGTTTGTCTTGAAATTTTCAAACCGTACTATAACGAAACCGCACTGATCGAAGCCGAACTGAACTATTCAAAGTATTGATATACATCTTACTAATGATTTTTGTTATCTAAAATAACGTTCACAAAAAATAATTTTATAATAATACATTTCTAATACTTGTTAAGAAATTTTTAATTAATCAAAAAGACAATGTAGATTTTTGTATTAAAAAAAAATAGTACCAAATTGGTGAATTCTGTTCTTCAAACAATGCACAATTAATAATAGAATAGTTCATTTGTAACAGTTGGTAACAGAATTAGTTAAACCCATTTAAATAACAAATGATGATCGTCCCCCAAAATAGAAATTTCAAAGCTTAACGTCCTTCAAAAACACTATATCCTATCCTTAGATAAAGCCTAAAGCCAATTGGATTTCCTTCGTAATATTTCACTTGCAATTAAATATGATTTAGAATGTTGGACGTGTGCGATTCTGCAAACGCAAAGCGACGATTCTCCCCCTCTCAAACTTGAACTATGCCCAATTACCGACCCATTCTAATACCAACCCCACATACAGGGATTCACCCAACGCAGCTGTATTATTTTTGTAATTGATATCAAAGTAACGGAATAAGCATCAGATAAAAACACACAACAACCATTTCGATTTCCGACGTCCTTTGATGTCTCTTCAAAAAAAAGCTGTTACAGTTTTTTTAGAAATCCTTCCAAATCTAGTTACATTTTTGAAGTACTAATAATAAGACTTATATTAGATCTCTAATCCTGTGTACATTATCGTATCTAATCTGATAGGTATTAATTAACGGATTATCTGGTCATGGATCTTTTTATTCTGATCGTGTCAGGAACCATCGAAATGTCACTGTCCTTCTCCAATTTTTTACTTCATCTTCTCTTGCCTCCCATTATTGTTATTATTATTAATTTGAGCGGCGTTCCGATAATGCGGTCCTTGGTATTCCTGAAATGTCGACTAAATGAAAATAAAAATGGAAGGGAAGTGGCAACAACAACAACAAAAAAAAGGAGACACTCGAAGAGAGAAGACCTCTTTCTCCGCGTCTGGTCGTTGGACGAGGTGGAGGACCCCGAGAAATGTGAGAAATCGAGTGTGCAGCTGGAAATGTTAATGGGGGCCTTCTTCCATCCAGGTTTCGGGGTAAAAACAACACTATATATATATTATATAGTCAATATAAATGTTTTATATAAATGACATTACATAAACTATATAAATTACTTGTGTATATATAGAGAGAGAGATAAAACGAAAGCAGGAATTTACTCCGATTTAATTATATTCGATTATAATTGGGGCTGCGGGTCCGTCGCTATCTTAACGCTTCTTGTATACAGGCCCTAACGAAGATATGACCGAATGTTACCGAGATAAACGGCGCGACGTCGTAAAGATGATAACGCGCCTAAGATATATGGCTTGGAATTGAAATACTACAAGTTAGGTGATAAAAAATATATTGACTACAAGGGGATGGGATGAGAGAATGGGTGTTCGAAATTTCGCATCGATAACAGACATTGGTATAAATGTTTGGACTACTGTTATCCTATCTTAAACATGATAAATTGAAGGCAATAAATAATGGAATGTTTGTTGAATTTGAAAACAATGAGTTTTCAATTTATGTTTATAAAATTTATATAAGATTTTTAATAAATATGAATAATAGACGGAAGAACATTGAAAATTACATTTGGAAAATTTAATGTAATTTATATATTTATAATGATTGGTAAATATTCATTAATTGATTCTTTTTGTGCGGAAACTATTTAAGAAAAAGTCTGAAAAACACAGATCATGTTGGATGGAAAGAATACAAAGCCAAATCATCATATTGACAAAAATATAGTTGCAAAATAATTTAAGACAAGGCAATCTATATTAAGGACAAACAAGGTGAAGAATCTAGAAGAACTAACAACCGCAAAAAAATGATCAAATCCAAGAGGAAATGAGGAAAGTATGTGATGTGGATAAGTATGCATGCAGAACTAAATTGATGAATACTTGGAATCAAATATTAGGTATAGATACAAAAGGAAAGTAGACAATATTAAAAAAAAAAGTAATTGCAAAATGCTTATATATTAACACTCATAGTTTAGTTCAATAATATATATTAAAATACTGAATCAAAATGATTATTTTCACTATAAATTTATCGAAGTTTTGATCATAATTACGTTTTACAGCTTAATCTCTATTATTATGTACACCATTCAAAGGATTTAAAAAATTTCATTGTGGGACAATAAAAAATATCCCTAATATTCCCTTCAATTTCATTTATATAAACTATGCACTTTTTTGGCAATTCATCACTAGTTCTTCAGAAGCTTTCAGCGAACAACAAGTGAAAACAATATTCAACTTAGACTAGTTTACTTTTTCTTCAGTGGATTATATCGTGTCCCAAAAAAACTTCGACAAAGGTGAAGTTATTGAAATAATTGATAATGAGGACATTCCCTCTGTGAATCACGAATCCCGTTTTGACTTTTGCAAAGCGATAGTGAACGGCGATAAATTTATGAAGATTAAGGAATCCGAGAAAAGTGTTCAAAAATAAATGTTAATAATAAGAATAAAGTTAATATCAGCTTTACAAAACAGTTGCTACTAATATACTAAGTGAAAAGAAGGATAAAAATGTCTGCTTTTCCCAGACTCCTATGTGTAGGAAGAAATCAGTAGTCTATGTATAGAAGGAAACGTTTAAACATAAAAAGTCATATGATTTTGAAAAAGAAAACAAAAGTAAAACAGACAGTAGTGATTAAAAGACAGTTGCAAAAGAACCTAAGACAAGGCAACCAATATTGTGGATATACGAGGTGAAAGATTTAGGAAAATCAATAACTCGAAAAATAATTAGCAGAAATTGATCAAATCCAGGAAGAAGGAAAGAAACTATAAGATGTGGATAAATATGCAAGCAGAACCAAAGTAATAAGTACTTGGAATAAACTAGTTTATAAGTATGAAAACAAAAGGAAAGCAGACAGTAATTCAGAAAAAGTAGTTGCGAAAACACCTAAAACAATATTGTGGAAAAACGAGGTAGAGGATTTGGTTGAACCTAAGACATTACAGGAGGAATTAGCGAAAATTCCTAGAATGCATGATTACGTGAGAACAGTGTAGAATGTGGATAGTTATAAACATATGAAGCCTGTGATGAAGATGAAACGAAGAAGATATTAGTTGTAAATTTTGTATCAAAATATTTGTAATTTTATGTATATATGTTTTTTGTAATATATGTTTATGTAACAAATTTATTTTTAAAATCAAATTTTTGATTTTTTTTTATTTCGCATAAAATATTAGTTAATGAGAAACACAATGATTCTTTAATTAAGTAAATTCTACAAAATATAGAACATTGCTTTTTAATAGTCTGTACTCACTTAATTACGAATTCTTTTAATATATGAATGATAATATGTGAAGAAAGAACTGTAATTTGTGTTATCTTTATGGCGCGAACTCGTTTTAATTAATTAATTCATTAATGAGGTTCATTTTCTTAATTGCAGTATAAAATCTGTATGAATTAGCATTTCACGGTCAGATTGTCTTTTCAAATCAGTCAAACCATTAACTTTGCGCACTTGAATTTACGTAACGCAGTTGTGCGTACGTATTGTAATGTACAACTGCGTTACGTAATAATGCAAACGGTCCCGTCTGGAAGTTGACAAACATCGGACAGCCGTGCCTAATTATTTCCAACACCTCCGCGCGTCTCCTTCTATTATTATTAATTAATCCATAATTGGACCGAGACGAGTAGATTCGTGGCTTTCTAATTCCCCGGGTCCTATCTTAAGAGCTCTTGTAGACAGGCGTTAAAACCAGCTGTGGTCAAGATAAAAAGGCCGCATTTTTTCGGAGGCCTCCAATTTATTCCGATGTAATTCCTTCCACATCCTTAATGATATGCGTTTGTCTCTCGTTCCTCGTTTCATTCTTATTTTGCTAATTGCTGAAAAAATGCAGAGGCATGTCCCTAATTAACGAGAATTATCTAAACGACCATCCGGCGTGCCGAAGGAGACGAGAGAATGCGCCTGTGTTTTTTTTGTCTTTCTTTTCCCGTCCTCGAGCCACCGTTTTTGTTGCTGTTTTATCCTCATCCCCTTCAGGGAATTAATAGAAGGCAAACATTTGTGTGTGGCGAAGGATCAAAACACGCAATAAATTCGTATTAAAAAAGAAGGAAGAAGGGATGAAGAGAGTCTATGCGATGCGAGAGGGGTGGCTTTTGTGAAGCCGACAACAGTAACCAGTTTCGGGGTGGGATTACGCGGACCGAAAACTGTAACTAATTTCGTTTTCGACGATATACAGAAAACGGGTTAACAACGCAAAGAGGATGTGGTTTTGATGCGAAACATAATAATATCATATGGAAATATGAGAGATTGAGAGGAGAGTTTGCGGAGGAGGATTTCGTCCGGCATTAGAACTCGAATTACTGGAGGCTAAAAGCTGCCGCATTAAATATTAGCGCTTTCAATCATCGCCCCGCGCCGCGCGTGCCCGTCCATAGCTTTATTACGAACATCATCGTAGTCTTCGTGATGATCGCAGCCGCCTCCGACCGCCGCCATCAACATCATTATTATCAGCGCAAGAATCCGTTCGAGATTATATTAAAATCATTTCGCGCGAACATATTTTTGCCGACGAAAGCTCATTTCCTCATAAATCCAACTGGGGCGCAACAGCCGCCCCCACGGCTCTTTCTGTTCTCTACTCTCGTCTCCTCTATGCTCTGCGGACAATTTAATTTTAAAAAAACTTTTTAAACGCCGTAAAAAAACGAATAATAGTTTTATCGTCGTACGTAACGGAATTGCGGAAAATCTATTGTGCAGACGCGATAAACATCCTTGATCCGCAGACTTTTTAAAACACTTTAAATGTCTACAATATTTACACATGAAATTACATTATGGAAATATTAGTTGCTGTTATTAAATTATAATATGTTTACTTAAAGTTAAATATATTTAATATACAGAAATACCTCGCATAATCCGGATTCAAAATAATCTACGAAAATTTCAAAAGAAACTAAATTTTACTTGACAAAATAAAAATGAGTACACTAAATAATTTTTGTATACTTACATAAAATGATCTACTAATTAAAAAACGCATATTTTTTCATAGTTTTTATTTACTAATGGAAATACACAAGAAAAAAACACTTAAAAATAAATAATTTATTTGGTCTTATATTTTTCTGAAGAATAAAGTTGCTTAAGTATATTTGGAATGGATTTTAAATGAGAATGAAATTCGTGGGACAATTTCTGAAAATTTACTTTCATATGTAATATGGCTTTAAAACTCGGATTTTCAGATGTTCTTGTGCTTGTTCATAACTTAGTCATTAGGGTAAATAATCATTAAATCTTTTTTCAATAAATTTATACATTACACTATGAATTTAGTTGAATTCGCCTATTCAAATATTTCTAATTCTTCAAAGAACACAGTGTACTGCTCCTTTTCTAAAAATGGGACATTTTTGCGTCCCGAAACCGAGCTTGGAGACAACGGGACAGGCTACCTAAAAACGGGACGGTCCCGTTCAATATGGGACGTATGGTCACTTTATACACGCATAATTGTTTCCATCACTTTACATTGTCAAGTCTCTTTTTCTGCAGTTTTAAAGTCCTCGATTAGTCCTGATTCAATCTTATAGGCCATATCAATTATACGCACTATTGTTGTACGTGTATTACATCTATTCTACAGAGTCAATAAACATCTTTCTAAATGAAGTTACTTGTTTCATAATTTCTAATTCTTCAAAGAACACAGTCTACTGCCCTTTTTCTAAAAACTGGACATTTCGGAGTCCCGAAGCCGAGCTTGGGGACAACAGGACAGGCTACCTCAAAACGGGACGGTCCCGTTCAATACGGGACGTATGGTCATTTTATACACGCATAATTGTTTCCATCTCTTTACATAGTCAAGTCTCTTTTTCTGCAGGCAGGCCATATCAATTACACGCACTATGCGAGGTATTGTTGTATAAGTATTACATCTATTCTACAAAATTAATAAACATAACTTTCTAAATGAAGTTACTTGCTTCATAATGCAATTATTTTTTAACAACCTCAACAAACTTTAAACTTTATAAACTTGTACATATTGTTCTAAGAAACAATGATAGCATGTAGCAAAGTTTCTATCTAAGTTTAATATTTCTTATTAAACCTGTAACATATCCAAAATATTGTATAATGTTTAATGCTAACGTTCATTTCTAGAAGGTAAATTTACTCTTAATTGTTTCCAATTATAAGTAATTATGCACATTAAAACATTATACTTGACAAGTAACATATCAATTGCTGTAAAGAAAAGTATGGCTGCGTGGCTTTATGCGTTATGATCAAAGTGTAAAGAAAAGTAAATAGAACTACTTGTACTTATACAAGTAACTGACATAAATCATTTTTATAAGTATAATGTAATTACTTGATAATTATTATAAAACTTGGTGTGTATCCTCTTTAGGTTTTAGGTATCATAAATTACTGTAATTTTCTATACATCATAATATATTTTGTAACTTCAATCATTTTAATATCTTTTGTTGTAAATAAATATATTGAAGTTAACGTAATTTAATAATCTGTATTAATCCTGACATATTTTTTATAACTGTTCTACAATTACTAGTCTTTTTTTTACATTATCAGATAATTTATTGTTAATTGACATTTCTATGAGATTTTTTTTATTTCGACATAATGGTTTCATATCACCATTATATTGACATTTAGTTTTGTTACCTTTAATAAAAAGTTTTATAATGATAAAATCCATCAATTTTTAATATCCTAATAAAAATCTAATTGATTTTTGAAATTGTAATGTAACAAGAAAAAAAACTTAATTATTTCCAAAGAAATAAAAAAAATCACAATGACAAAATCATATTTATAGAACATGAGAACAATTTTGCTCAAATGCAAATTGTAAAAACGTAAAATTAAACTGTAATTATATTTGATGAACTATTTCAATATTACTACTACAGTATTATAATTATAGCTAATCCAATATTAGCATTGAGTTACTTATTAATCCTAAGATTAAATAAATCATTTTAGTCTAATCCACGTATAAAAAATTTGCATATAATCATTTAGATGAACAAATACACAAACAGATGTCTAAACATTAAATAAACAAAAAGATATGAAGTTAACTAAAATGTATTAGCTATAAACCAATTTATTAATTTTTATTTATTTTACATAATACAAATATTTAACTTTAACTTTAATGTATATTAAATATTAAACCCACTAAAAAAATGGGTTTTTTGCATCCAATTGTTGTTTTTATTAATAAAATAAAGTAATTCAATTTCAATTTAAAAATATGAAAAGAAAAACGTAATACACTGTATAAGAAGTTTTTAGTGTTCAAATTAAAAAAAAAGGTTGAGTTTTATACTTAAGGAAATACGGTATTTTCTTGAAATGTTGAATCATCAATTAATTTAGATTTATATGATTATCATTCTACAAATGTTATCACTATAAATTATTAAGCGAATTAAATTTGATGTAATACAAAAATCTGTTAACATACCTTGTTAAGCATGTACAAAACGAGATTTATACGATAATGCAGTGCATTTTTGTGATGCGAAAATAATGATTAGGGTACCAACAACAACATGAACAACAAAAAACAACACAGAGTAAGTGTAATGCAACATGATGAATGGCTTAAGGATTAAGCGGTTAAAGAACATGTGGTCGGGCGACATACACGTAATGTTTGTTGTAAAGCTCACTGTTTTCGTTGGTTTCTTTTTTTTATGTACAACTTTCGCTGCGAACCGGGGAGAACCTTAAATTGGCAATAAAAATGCAAATCGTTGCAAGGGGTTGAACGTTGCACAAAACCGGAGAGTATAAAAGACAATAAAATTAACCGGCTCCGGGCTGATCACAATCGTTTATTAAAATCGGATTAGGGGAGGCTTGTAGTTGGTGGAGGTTATCATCAGAAAAAAGAGGGTGGCGTTAGGGGCAGATGCATGCACGTGAAGAGCCCACTCCTCTCTGTGTAGTGTAGTAGTTGTAGTTCTGAATACATTTATGTAACATGACTACACACACCGGACCCGACATTTCGTGAAATTGCCACAATGTCGCGATAACATCGCATTTATTTCAAATGAATTCACATTCTGCGCCGCACTTTCAATGGGATTCCGCTCATCCCATGACCTGACCATCGGATGAGGGCTTTCTCTCTCTCTCCGGCTGTGATTCAGAGAACGTTTTCCTCTCTCCATCGTTTCGCCCTTTTTTTTCTTCTTCTTTCAAGCGACTTGCAGCAGCAGCAATCGTAGAAACTGATACTCCTCGTGTCCCGCATAACGCCCTCCTCTTCCTGTATTTCTTTCCCCATATAAAATATAATGTTTCTTTAACTGTGTCTGTCTCTCCATTTGTACTTTTTTTTTGTTCGTAGGAAAGGGCCACACAATATCCCACGGACGAGATAAGAATGGACGTTTCTTTCCTCGACCTTCTCTACTCGTTTATTACGTTTCCTATCAAATCTCCCCAATTGGCGATTAGTATTTCTGGGGGGACCGCAACGATATTTCAGTCGACACACCCTGCAAACATCCCCTAAATCTTTTACCTCCTCATCGTCCACCCAGGAAACAAGGAAATACAACTATGACCAAAAAAAGAATCTCTAAAAGACAAATCGTCTTATTGACAAACAAACAATTTACACTTTATAAAACTAATTTATTTTAATGACAAATTTCATTAGAAACTAATACAATTTTTAAAGAAACTATAAAAATAGAGTAATATGTAAAATACAATCACATAATAAATTATTGACAAAATCAAAATTTCAACTTTTCTAATTTCACTTATTAAAAATCAATTGTCAGATGTAACTTAAAGCATTAAATGAAATAACAATGACAAATTCAACATATGTATTTACTTAAGTATAAATAGACAAAAAACATCGAAATTTTGATTTTTTTTATAAAACATTTCTTTTTACTTTTTTGATCAAGATATTAATGCAATATGTTTATCATTGTTATAGAAATTACAAATTTACATTCTAGTAACTTCTTTCTATTTAATTTTTTTTCCATTTCATGTAATTATTTTCTAAAATATTAATTTTTTTAACTTTTTAGCGTTTCTAACTTGTTTACCCTAAACATTTGTTTCTAGTATTATATTGACATTTTGACACAAGGTGACAGCTGTCATTTTTCACATTTAAAGCGATCTTTGGTTTGTTTTGACATTAGTAAGTCTAGTATTGAAACTTACAAAATAATCGACATTTTTTTATTTATACAAACAAAAACTATACATGGTATTAAACATTATTTTTTGTCATGTGTATTAAGTACCAATTACTAATAGCTCGTACATATTTTCAACTGATATATACTCTAGAATTAGTTGGTAGATATGACAAATATTTAAGTTCCATTTAACTCATAGTTAAAAAAAATCATAAATTGGCGATGTTTATACTCATTTTAATTTTCATTTTTATGTATTTTCAACTAATTTGTTGGTAAATTTGACAAATATTTAATTTTTAATTAAATAAACATAACGTTATAAAATTGCAATATTCATTGAATTAATTCATTTCTAATTACAAATCCAATACTTAAATTTTAATTTTATTGGTTCATCTTAATTCTTACGATCTAAACTGAGCATACAATTTTTTGTCTCTCTCGAAATTTCAATGAGATTTTATCTCGACATCATTAAGCAATCAGATAATAATCTCGAAGCTGAAAAGCTAATGAAATAATTTTATGGGCGATTTTTCATTGGGTTTTTTTAATGCTGGATGAAAGAGAATAACTCCAATTAATGACGGAATAAAAACTATTTTTATTGTGCGGTTGTTACAGTTTTCTGTTGGAACTCTCAAGAGACTTTCACTCTGTTTCTGAAGTGTTTCTCAATGTGTGGTAATTCTCAACGGAAATAGTGTAAGGGTAGAAATAACGCAATTTCAAGTGATCATACATAAATAAGAATTTTAATCTTATTGTCTGTATAATATATAATAGATGGAGAAATTTAGTTTAGAAACTAATTGTTTGCAATTTTCACATAAGGGTGGTTAAGTTCTTAGAAAATCTCGAATAGTGCGAAATTGAGCTATGCGGGATTCAATAGATTATTGAGAAACATTTTGATTAAAGATTTAGTTTCAAGATCTTAATTAATTTGACAAATTTTGGCATTAAACTTTAGAAATTTTGATAGTTTTATATAACTTTTTACCAAAAAAACTTCAAATTATTTGTCGCATTGTGGTGATTGTAAGTAAACAGAATTCGGAACTTCTCCACGTTGTGTGAGAGGATTAAGTGTAATAATCTTATCGTCTTAGAGCAAAATCGTATTATAAAAGCTTTATCAAATACACGTTTTGATCATTGAAATTGGACTTCCTCAAACTTTGAGTCTTTACTTTACCGTGTTACGCAAATACACATCGTGTTGGAAGAAAATTGTGTGTAATTATCTAAATTTAAAGAGAAATCGGGTTATAAAAATATTGATTTGGGCAAGTAAAAACAATATGTAGCATTATTTTATATATTTGGTCGTCACTGTTATTTTGAATAAATGTTTTTTTTTCCTTATCGTCTAGACTTGAGACGGAATTTACTACACTTCTTTTTTTACAACGTTTCATTCATAATTTGTTTCGTTTCATTCAAGTTTCTGATTTGTTCCGAGAAACAGCGTGCGTCTGCGTTTTTTTGCTACATTCCTTTGCACGCGTCGAACATATTTTTGTTTTGTCAAATTTATTCTAAATCTATATTAAAATTCATTTCAGTTACATAACTTGTATTTTTGTATGAATGCCTTAAATAATAGTGATTAATTTCTGTAATGAAATACATACATTTTTTTGCTCGTTTTTACATAACTTCTACTTCTTATATTCAACTAGAGAGCAATTATTTCCCGAGAAATTGTTGATTAATTTCCTGAGAATTTCCAAGAAAAATTGTAAAAAAAATAAACAAAAGTACATAATAATACTAAAATTGATATTAACCAAAGCTAGTTCTTCTAGTTCTTTTTCTTCTTTTACTTAAAATGTTGATGAATTGATCAAATATTAGCTACTAATTTCTATAACTAAACATTTCTTTGCTCGTTTTTGCATTGTTAAATGCAAATTACTTTTATCCCGGAAATTTGGTAATTAATTTCCCGAGAATTCACAAACTTAAATTAAATAAATATAATAAAATTGATATTAACAGAAGTCTTACATTAGATTAGAGAAACATGAAAAAAATACAACAAAAACTCTTTTTAGTTAAAATTTTGTATCATAGAAGAATTCTAGAAAATTTTGTTATTTTTAATAAAATATATTCATTTCTAAGGGATTTTGATTTTCATTTTAGTATAACGAGATATGAGTATAGAAAAAAAAAATCAAATTCTTCCCGGGAATTTTATTCTTTTTTTCTCGGGAAAACGGAAAATACATATCTAAAAATTCCTCCAGGTAGTCCAGGGAATTACACTCTAAATTTAATCAATATTACATAACAAAATATTGAAAAGAAAGTAATAGATAATAAATACACAATTGTATGGATGATGCAGTTGACGTAACAGTGAAAGTCTTTAAAGTGTATCTATCGATGGTGGTTGGTTCCCATTCCCATCGTGCCAAGTAACCATCATCATCATCGTTAGCACCGGGGGTCTGTGTGTCTGTCCTTTCACAATACCATCCGGGTCGTGCAAATCAAACTGGAACAAAGGCGATCGGCCTCCTCTCTAATTAAGGCGACTTAAATAAAGTTCGCGTCCGTAGCTAATCACTTGCAAATCCGCCAATTCATTAAGGTAACGAGCGGAATGAACGATCCTCTTTGCCTCCGTCGAATCATCACTTCAGATCATGCAGCAGCATTCAAACACATCCATCTAAATTGCGAGTGTTGCCTTAATGAAATTAATATGTAACTGCAAACGGTAATCCCTCCGAGTCCGACGGGAATAACGAGGATAATTTGTCATTTCGTCCTTTCAAGGACCAACCGCACCGATTGAGTCGGTGAGCGAACGCGCAGCGCTTTTATGTCTTCGCGGATTACGAAGAAATCGATTACGCAAATGCTCCGGCGCTGCCCAATAAAGATTTACATCTTTACTTTGCCTGCATGCGCGACATTGTTTCTTCGACCAGGAGGTGATTATTTTATTATATTATCCGTCTCAGGCAAATCTTCCTGGAACTGAAGCTTTGAAAGCTTTCAGTCCTTTTACAGGCAGATAGAAAGAGCCAGGGTTGAGGAGAGACAGATTCTTTTGCCTTAAAGGGGAACCCGATTACGTTACCCATATGGAAACGTGAACGATTTTGGGGAATTCGATGGCGAAGCGCATTTTTCTGTCGGCATTAATCAAATGATTTTTCGCCGCCGCCGTCAATGATTATGTTTTCTCTGTGGACGATGCAGATGATTCAACGGTCGCAACAATTGCAAATAGATCGAAATGCTCTTGATCCTCATGCGTCTCTTTCACTCTCACGAAGGTGTGGAAATTCCATTGCTATCTCGACGTATCTCGCTTTTTACGCTCAAGCGATTTTTCGAAAGGTCAAAAAGTAACGAAAAAAATAAATAGTAGAAGTAATAACTATAAATTTGTTGTACAACAAATCGTTCAGTTATTTATTTATATATTTTAATATCTATAAATAAACCAACAAATCTGGTTTATGATATTAATAGAACGTTGTATTACATAATGTTATATACATTCCTGAATTCAAGTTTGGATAATATAAAGAAGTAAAGAAATGTATTTACAACAATAATAATTTCGTTTATTAAATTTTCCATTAATTAACTATTGTTTATTCATTATTTGTTATAAAGTCGTAAAATCATATTTCGAGAATAAAAAGTTACAAATTTATACTGTAAAAGAATACACAAAATTGATTTCTGCATTCCTTTCTTAATATCTTTAATTATTTGGAATACATAACTTAAGAACAAAATCAAGGTCTTTAATTAGAATTAAGTCATCTTAACATTCAATACAAAACAAATTAGACAACAAAAATATCAAATATAAAGTTCTAAAATCATATTTGGGGATTTTTTGTCACAGACTTTTTTATCACAATTAAAATTTTACATTAATTCTTAGCACAATAAAATATTTTAAGTTAATTCCTACATTTTAACTATAGAAATATCATCATTTTCTAAAATTATCAATAAGTTAATTTAGATTTTCTTTTAGTATTTGGACATCAAAAGAAATAATTAATCAAGAAAAAAAAAGATCAAAACAAAAATATTTCAACAATGTGAATAAATAAGTAAATATACATTGACAATAAGTATATTTGTTCAAGAGATTCAATAATAAAGCTACAGTAGATTCAAAATTTTTAATTTGCGCTTTAAAATATTATATTTTGCTGAAAGCTGTTGAATTTTTCAATAATCTATAGAATATGTAAAGGATTATGGTTAGTCCAGTTTCAATATACAGTGGAACATACCTTAACGAGTATAACCCGTTCCAAAATTTCCGGGTTTTTACTCGTATAGTGAAACATATCCAAAAATACAGAAGTTTTGAAAACGATGTAGCAGGGGCACAATTGGGGACTTCTCTTTTCATCGTCACTCGTTATGCAAAACGTCGCTCGTTAAGAGAGTTATTTTTCGAGGTGCTCGTTAAGCGAGGTTCCACTGTATATGTATATATCATTTACGCCATCTATTTTCATTATATTGATTGACGTAATTTATCTATAAATGCATTTAGTATAATTACTTTATATAGTTTACAGGAAGATAATTAAGAATTTTAACAAATTTTGAAAGGTCGAATAACATAAATTAGTTGTACAATAAAATTTTTCAGTTATTTATTCCAAATAATATATAAATTAAGATCAAAATCAAAGTCTTCAAATTCAATACAAATTAGACAAAAAAATATCGAATTTAAATACAGTCATATTTAGATTTTTTTTTTAATTTCTGCAATTAAAATATTTTAACAATAGTTCCTCAATTATCAATGTGTGTTAAAAAATATTCTGAAAGTAAAATTTCAACAATAAAAATAAATCTATGTTCATTTTCTTATGTTGGTTTCAATAATATTCCTAAAATGAGAAGTGAATCAGATCGAATAATAAAGTTACTGTGGATTCAAAAGTCTTACATAAATATTATACTTACATTTTTCAGCATTTGGTTTGATTTAATCAGTTCCCATTTGTATATTTTCAATTAGCGAAGTTGGTTACAATTATTTATAGAAAAAATACGTGTAAATAAAACATTTGCTAAGATTTATTTGTAAACGTATTTAGTATAATTACGTTATATAATTTACAGTATGATAATTAAGAAATTTAACAAATTAATATTATCTCCGGTAAAATTAACTGGATGTTCAAACAGAATAGATTGTAAATAAAATAAAACGTCGTGTTTTTTTTTGTCCTTCTTGAAATATTTATCAAGTTTCTCGCGGTCGCTTGGGAGAAGAAGGAAGGAGGTGGAGGGCCGCAGGCCAACTTCCGCGCGCTAATTGATATAAGGGCCACTAACTTAATTAATTCGCGCCGCGCTTAATGAACGGCCCTTTATTACCAGATAAAAGTTGCCGCTGCTTCCTCGAGATTCTACACTTTCTCTATCTCTCTCTCTCTCTTGCACACTTGCACTTTGCACACTCTCTGGGGCGTCGCTCCCGATTATTTATATCCCGCGTATAAAATTATTAATCGCCCACGAAACGACGATTCTTCTCGTCCGGTGAAAGAGGAGGAGGAGGAGGATGAGGAAGAGGTGGAGAAGGCCGAAGAACTCGACTATCTACAATCTACTCCACTTCCAAAATTAGTGTTTACCTTCCTTCTGCCACAGTATCAATTTTGAAAGTCCAATTAAGTGGTCGTGATTGCGTAAACTGTGTGTGTCGGTGCACCAAATCTGGACTTGTTTTCATCTCTTCGTACAGATTTATTTCCACATTTCAAGCACTCTGCGTCAGAAAAAGTATTCACATTATACGCATAACGTAACACAAATTATCATACAAATGATTTAACATTAGAATTATCTGTACTGTAAATGTAAACTTTAGTTAGTTAATGTATACATTGACTAAAGAATACTTTATATGTAAATATAAATGGTTTTTTTTTTACAAATTTCGTTATTTTTTTACCTCGCAAGATTGACAAAAATTAACATACAAATTATCGAATAATGATATTACTGCTAATGTAAACTATATTAGTGAACACATTGACTAAAAAAAACTGTAAATATAAAAACACAACTTTTGACAAAATTTTATACAAATTATAATATTTATTTAAACAGTTAAATATGAACAAATAAACATGTATTATGTAGTCATAACAAATTAATTAACTGTTACAAAAGTCTATCAACCATACATTTACTTTACTAAATGTGTGAAGACAAATTATACATATTTATTTAGACAAATTGTATATAAATTATCTAACATTCATTGAAAGTAAATTAATTAAAAAGTTAATTAGTTATTTCACACATTGACTAAAAAAATGTTAAAAATTTAGTTTTTTGAACATATTGAATTTTGATCAATCATATTAAATTGTTAATATTTATATTGTAAACTTTAAAGAAATTGATGATATTATAATATTTATATTTTCTAAATATTTGTATATATTTAATCCTCATTGAATATTACTGTTCAAATACTCATAAATGAACTTTGACATTAAATTAAGTAAATTTTATTAAACACATTTATTGGCTACAATTTGAATCAATGGTATTAAATAATATCAATATTTTGATATAAACTTTATTAAAGTAAACTAGAAATAAAATAATTAATTATTTAACAAAATTTATAATTTGGTTGAAAATATTTTGAATATTATGAAAGTTTATTTTTTTAAATTATAAACTTAGTACAAATTTTCTCTATATAAGTCTTTCACATTCTTTATGACTCATTGTATACTACTTTGTCTATTATACAACAAGTCTATTATAGGTGTGGTTTTTGTGATTTGAAATATGCATTAAATTTAAAAAAAATGTATGAATATAATTGAGAATAAATTTTACATTTAAACCGAATACGGTATATCTTTCAAGCTGAATCCCATTCAACTTAATACTCAATACGCAATACAAGTGCTTTCATCGAGAACTGCCACTGTTACAATTCCATAAGCGGGATTAAGCACTTGAGAAGATCCTCTATGTAACCTAAAAAGTGCAGATTCATTCAACAACAACAAGAAGAAGAAATAAGCAAAATGTAGCAAGTAACGGAAGTAAGCAATTTCGTTCGTTCTTGATTCGACTCATCATTATATATCGGCGGCGATAATTACGCAACCGGAATTTGAATACGACCATCGTCTTGTGCTGGCTGCTGTACACGGACAGAACCATCGGGTCTCCTCCTTTGTGGCACAACAATGGACAACGCACACCGTCCTCGTCGTAGTCGGCTTGGTGCGTGTACGTGCACCGAATGTAATTACACCGGTTCCTTTTTTCTTTACATTTCTTTCCTTTTTCCATTCCTCTCCTTTCCACCTTTCCAAGACGATCGTTAAACGCAACATTTTTCCTCGGGCCTAAACGAAATTAAATACGGGATTCAAATGCGTTCATTCAGAGATCAACATTTCGGATAAACAGAATTATTTCAGATGAATACCATTTTTGTTTCCTGTTGTTGTTTGTACTTACTTACTGTCAGCAAGATCATTAGTTCGATCACATTTTAATAGGTTTCTACTATTCCTTTCTAAAGTTTTTTTTTGTCATATGGTATAGTTTTTATACTTTTCGTAGTAATGTAATTATTTATTCATTAACCAACATCTGTTAACAAAATCCAAAGTATATCTTTAATATTACTAGTTTAATAAAGAACTAAACGTAAGTTTATTCAAAGATACAGTAAAACCTCCTTTAGCGCTTAAGCCGCGTTTGTAGTTTAAAAACGCTAAACGAAACAACGTTAAACGAAGTCACATTAACATATAGTAAATTAAGAGCTTCTTTGATTATATATAATCAACGTTAATCGAGGAAGCGCTAAACAAGGTATTACTGTATATTCATTTACAATACATAATATATAATTATATTTTTTGCTTTGTCTCAAATTAGTGTCAATAAGACAGATTTTCATATACCTCGCATAGTGCGACTTCGATTAGTACGGATTCAATTTGAAAATTTTAATTGAGCAAATTGAGTTTCTATATTTTATTTTGATATGGTATTAAAGTCCTCGATTAGTCCGGTTTTAAACAAAATGGAAACCAATCATTGCTTTATCACATAACAAAAAATATTGTATAATATCCATTTTTATGTTAATAATTTGAGATCTCATATAAACCTTATTAAGTTAAGGTCTTTAAGATATGTTATAATGATTATTTTAGTTATTTTTTTAAATTGTACAAAATTAGTTAATTTGAAAAAACTAATGAAAAAAAAAGAGCTGAGTTGTTAAAATATTTGAAAATTGAAAGTGTAATTAAAACTGAGTGCTGCGATTGAACATAATTAAAAGGAAGCCGGAAATTAAAATGTTGAAGAAATTTCTATGGGATGAAAAAAAATGCAAGCGCGTGTTCGAAACGATTAAACAAAGTCTGAAATTAATTTCGAATCGGAATTAATCGTTTGCCATCATTCGAGTTAATTGCCTCCCGAGAACTTTCATTATAAATTGCCGAGAATAAAAAAATCAATCGATTACTAATTAAATCCAT
The DNA here is from genome assembly GCF_001412225.1 of Nicrophorus vespilloides. Classification (NCBI taxonomy): domain Eukaryota; kingdom Metazoa; phylum Arthropoda; class Insecta; order Coleoptera; family Silphidae; genus Nicrophorus; species Nicrophorus vespilloides. The sequence continues at coordinate 20,924 of NW_017095825.1, forward strand.
GTCCGAAGCGGACAAAACGCACACAAAACTATGAATATTTCATTGAAAAATGTAACTTTCTTCTCGCATTCAATTCTTATTATTGTGATTTATTACTATATTTTTTTTATTTTGATGATGATTATGATGATAATAAGGATGATCTTATTTATTATATAAAATAAAATACAATTAGAGTTAGCCGATGTTTCAAAAATCGTTTTTTTTTTAATATTGACATTTGAAAACCGGTAATGTCAAAAGCCATTTTGTTGCATAGAACTATTTTATTGTTTTAAATATTTTTTTAGTCAAACTATTAAAACCGGTTTTTTAAATACTGAAATTACTTTTGAAAACCGGTATATTCAAGTAATTGTTAGTATAAGGAAAATGCTAAACCTTTTTAAAACTAAATTTGAATATGAATACCGGTTTTTTAAATATAAAAAAAATAACCAGTTTTCAAAACTAATGATAATGATAATGAGAATAATTCAATGTGTTGATTGTTAATTGTCTGAATAGACTTGTACTTAGTCGAATTTAAAAACCGGATTTTTGAAAATACTAAAATTACTTTTGTAAACCGGTATTTTCAAGTCACTTTTAGTATAAGAAAAATGCAATTTTTTTTTAAACTAAATTTGAATTATTCTTTTTATTTCAATTATTTTTTTGGAAAATTTTATAAATTGACCGTTTTTTTTTAAATATAGAAAATATTTTTGAAAACCGGTATTTTCAAGTCATTTTTAGTATAAGAAAAATGCTAAACCTTTTTAAAACTAAATTTTTTTTGGAAAAAAATTTAAATTGACTTTTGAATTTAAAAACCGTTTTTTCTTTATATTCTTATATTTGAAAATCGGTAATTTCAAAAGTAAATTTTTCAATAAAAACTATTATTATTATTTATTTTTTTTTTCTAAAATTTTGAAAACCGTTTTTTTTTTTAATGTATTTTATTGTAAACAAATAAACTAATAGAAACACGCACAAAACAGTCAATATTTAATTAGAAACGAAACTTAAGTTGTTCATTCGAATATAATTGCTGTGATTTATTGTTACAGGTCATTGGTGTTGATGATAATGAGGAAGATCTTCATGATGATGATGAGCGACGGTGGGGAAACCGTGTGTAGAAGTAAAATTGATGTGCGTGGATACGGAATGCGCTTTTGATTGACATTCGTGAATATATAAATAAAGATATCACGTACAAAAGCCAATGAATAATTTAAATAGGCAATAGACAGCCGCACGTTATTTATGTGCATATAAATGAAACAGCTGTCCACTGTTGATGCGGCTCAAATGGCCATACCAAACGAATAAACACACACTAATACTACTATATAGTAGAGAGAGAAAAAAATAAACAAAAACAAATAATTAATCCTGAAATCGTAACAAACGAAAAAAAAAATATATGAAAAAATGAATAAAAATGATCGGGCTGAAACTGAAATTATTTAATTAATATGCAAAATATGTTAATTTTAACTTTTTTTTAATATATATAAATTATTATCATATATTTGACAACATTACTTTTATTTCATTTATTTTTTTGAAATTTCACTCACAAACTGAAAATAATTGACAAAAATTAAATTGAAAAATATTTGATATTATGAAAATAACAAAGTTATTATAACTTAAAGTATTTACACCCTAAAAACAATATTTTTGTAGCTAGATTTCTACAAATAAATGAAATTAAAAGAATTTACATTCTTTTTTATTAATGTTATTAATTTTCTAAGGGAAATATATTTTTTTAAATCTTTAAAAAATAAAGATTTTAATGGTTTTTTTGTTGACAATTTCATAAATTTTGTATAAAAAAATATTGTAATACTTAAACAATGTTATTTTTGAATTGGTGATCAAATTTTTTCAAAATAACTTATTTATACTAATTAATTTATTGCGTAATATAGTTTTTTCTTGTTAGATAACATTTTATCAATTATTATATTTACATTTTTCAAATAATACAATTTAATTATTGACAGTTAAATGTATTTCACACACATTAATCAACAGTAATTTTACATAATTTGTATTAGAAAAAATATTAAAAATTAAGATTTAACTAATAACAGTTAAATATATTTAACACTCATTAATCTACAATAATTTTACATAATTTGTATTAAAAAAAAGTACCGAATATTAATGTTTAACTAATGACAGTTAAATGTATTTCACACACATTAATCAACAATAATTTTACATAATTTGTATTAGAGAAAGTACTGAAAATTAAGATTTAACTAATGACAGTTAAATGTATTTCACACTTATTAATCAACAGTAATTTTACAAAATTTGTATTAGAAAGAAAGCACTGAAAATTAATGTTTAACTAATGACAGTTAAATGTATTTCACACACATTAATCAACAGTAATTTTACATAATTTGTATTAGAAAAAATATTAAAAATTAAGATTTAACTAATGACACTTAAATATATTTAACACTCATTAATCAACAGTAATTTTACAAAATTTGTATTAGAAAAAATGTACTGAACATTGAGATTCAACTAGTGACAGTTAATTATATTCCACACACATTATTTTTTCAGAATTTGTATTAGAAAAAAGTACAAAAAATTTAGATTTAACAAATAACAGATAAATGTATTTATCACAGATTAATTTTACACAATTTGTATTAGAGAAAAATTACAAAAAATTAGATTTAACTAATGACAGTTAAATGTATTTGAAACACATTAATCAACAGTAATTTTACACAAATTGTATTAAAAAAAAATACTGAACATTAATACAGTTAAATAATTTTATTATAGAAGATTTTCTTTTCAGGTAACGTTTCTTCAATTATTTCACTTTTTTGTTTGATATAATTGAGAAATGTAATTTTCAATTATAATGATGATGAACTAATTAGAATTAATGTGGATGGACGTTTGAATCGATTCTAATTACATTATATAAAATATGATTGTATATAAGCTTTATATACGAAACAAAAATAAAACAATACTTTGTTTGCACGCCAACTGGAAATTCTCTATCCTGATTGGTTGTCGTTATATTTTTTTGTGTATGTATAAATACATATACATATATATTCCAGTCCTTCGGTTTTGGCGTGACGTTAATCCGCGTGTGCATGAGATAGGATAAATGAGCCGATAAATAAATAACTAATGAAGGTGGCGAACGGTGTCAGAGTTCCACGACCCTTATTTTTATTTCACTTTTTTTTTCTCCTTGTTCTTCAACATCGTCTTTTCTCCGTGTGTGTTTTCTCGCTTATATCAATTGCGCATACGGGACGTGAGGTAATTATCAAAGCTAATTAAAGGGGATTTACGGCCTTGATGGTTATCGCGATGAAGAGGACGGCCATTTTACCGGAAACCCGAACTGAAGAGGAGATAGTTTTGAATGATGCAAAGGGGGACGCCATTGCATCCACCCATTATGGGGGGAGATCAACGCAACATAACGATAATAAAAAAACTAGTTTCTAACGTGTTATTTTAGCCTCCATTAATATATTTACATATTCAAATATACGAAAGTATATAGAAGAAAAAAAGATCCCTTAGATATTTAATCAAAAATTTATAAATGTATAAGAACTAACGTATTCATTTTAATTTAAAATTGATGGAAAAGTTTAGTGAAAAAATGTGATTAATGACATAAGTCAATATCAATTTTTTTAAACTTATTTGTGATTATAATAATAATTTTTATAGAAAGATTCATTCAATTTTATTATATACAGCATAAATTAATTACAACGAATCATAATCATATTGTAATTAATTAGAAATTTTAGATAGTTAATTAGATAGTTAAAAATATTTGAAAATTAAGATTTTCCTAATTTAATTACCTTTAAATCAAGTTGAAATCTTCAATAATAAATTTACACAAATTATATTAGAAAAAAAAATACTGAATATTAAAATTTAAGAAATGACAGTAAAATTTATTTAACATTTATTTTGCACAATTTATATTAATTTGAAACATATGAAAATTAAGAAAAATTAAATGATAGTGAAAATTTAATTCTACCTTAAAATAGTCATAAAAATAAACGTTCAAAGCATGAAGAATATTACAATTAATGTAACATTTCTTCAACATTACTAAATTTATAAAAGAAGTTTCATTTATTTTAATATAAAATAATGAATATTAAATCAAATAAATTACTAAATTAAGTGTTTAAAATATTTTACTTTTTGCAAAAAAAATATCAGTGGATAAGAGCCGGAGAAGAACATATTTTTTTATGATTTCACAACATTTTATTCTGACCCAATGTTATGTAACCTAAGCGTGAAATATTAGGTTATGTTTACATAATTATGTTTCTAACCTAACCTGTACTGACCTATTTTAACATTACTTTTCCAGAAGAAAAATTATGGGATTTTTACTAACCTGACTTAACCTAATCTGTAATTATCCAATCTAACCTAAATATAGTATTGTAAAGTTGTTAAATGCTGTACTTATTTCAAAATCAAGTAATTACTTAAGTAAGATGAATGTTTATAAGTACAGTATTATATTTTTTTTATAATATTTATATAATATTTCTGATTATTGAGACCAATATTTAATATTACTCAAAAAATATACGACTATAGATAAACTAGAAACTTAACAAAATGAGTTGTAAAAAATAATGTATAAATAATTTCAATTTTGTTCTAATTATATAATAAAAATAATATGATTTACATACGTTACTTTGTTTATGTAATAATGTAAAAATATTGATATAATCATTATGCAGTGCAAATGAAATAATTATAGTTTAAATGAAATGATAATAAATGGATTCGAAAGAGCACTTTATAAATTGTGTTCTCAACGCATTCATTAAGCGTTTATATAAGTTTACATAAAATTACGCTTCGCTGCAACGGAAACCTTGAACTAGATCCTTCAGAAAGAACCATATATAATATAATCCGCGATTCCAATTAAAAATGATTAAAAGCGAGAATATTGTATTGAAAAATGTAGACTTTTTGGAAATGCCCAGTCTTATGTAAATATCTAATGTAAATACGAGAGAGATGTAATTAAGCTTAATTAAAGGATTATTTTCGTTGATACGATCGTCGGCCATTTTACCGGAAATGGGAGTGCATCGCGTTTCCCAACGAATTTTGTTGTTGTTGTTACGTCCTTTCCCGAAGCGAAATACGAAGAGCGATGAATATAAAAAAAAAGAAGAAGACGACCAATGGAGACGCGACCGGAAGTGAACCATTAGTGGGACCAGGTTTGCGTTACTTCCGGCTGCCATTTAACCCTTTTTCTCCCCCTCGGCGTACTTAATCTGCCGCCGTCCATTGTTACCATCATCAGAGGAGTCTACATTTTATTTTTCTTTCTGTTCGCTTGTTTTTTTTAATTTTTTTTTCGTTTCGGTCGTCCTTTCCGTAGCGGAGATGATGATTCGCTCGGCATGCCGGATTAATTGAGGCCGGACATAATTACGGATAATTTATGCAAAACTGATGTTTAACGTGTCCAGCCGGGACTCATTATTTCGATTCACCCTCAAAAACTCTATATACGTACACTTTTCATTTGTTCTTTTTTTTAATTTTGGTGCCACGTTGATTAAAATCGACCATTTTATTTGTATTACACGCTCCGCTTAATTACCAACTTCCAAAGGAGAAAGAAAATATATGAGAAAAAGAGAGAGAGAATGTGAAATTAAGGTGCGTGAGAAAGTATGCAAAATATTATAGATGAACACATATTAACACAACACAAAAAAATATTGAATATATTGAAAACGAATAAAAATAAATAAAATTTAACTAAATAGAAACATAAAGACTTATAATTTAAAAAAAAGCTACAAAGATCTATAGAATTAACTTTCAATCATTAAATACACTAAATGAGTACTCGTATAAGTTACTATTCTCTTTGCCGCATGTGGGAAAACTATGGCACACGGGCCAGATAGGACTGACTACTTAGTATGATAAATATAATAAAGAGAAGCAACTTGTTTTCATTCATTTAGTAATGATTTATTTTATTTAATCATTTGGTCCGGTCTATGAATTGGAGATAATTTATAACGCTAAATTATGTAAGAAAAGTTGTCTTTGTCTACTCTATTCAATAAATTATATATTTTTGCAGCTATCATTTAAGTAGTAAATTTTATTGTTAGTGAATAAAAAAAAAATCTCAGTATCTCAGATTTTAAGTGCGTCTTATATACGAATAAAATGCATATATTTTGCAAACAAGTCAATTATAAATATTAATTCCTGAAATTTTCATATTTTTCAGTGTAATTTCATGAAATACATAAATTGAAATAATTTTCTTAGGAGGATAACTGTTTCTTATTCGTATATATGACGCAGCAAATATTGGACAATTAAATGTGAAATTGACTTATTTTTTTATGTATATTTTATATAAAACTGAAAATTGTTTAGAAGTAGAAAAATGTTAAGTAACTTATATTTTCTTTACAAGTTACATAAGTCTAAAGTTATCGTTGAAAAATTAGTTCAGCTTCTTTGAAATAATCTTAAGATTTTAGATGAAGAGAATCTTGTTTAGGTTTTATTAAGTTCTAAAGTTGTACTTGACTTATAGTATTTTCATACTATAACTCTAAGAAGTAAATAATTACATTAATAACAATAAGTTTCAACTTATAATTTAAAAAAAAGGTTACAAAGACCTATAGAATTAATTTTCAATTATTAAATATACTAAATTAGTACTAGTATCTACTATTCTTTTTGCCGCATGTGGGCAAACTATGGCCCACGGGCCAGATAGAACTGTCTACTTGTTTACACATATTTAGTAATATTTTATTTAATCATTTGGTCCGGTCTATGAATTGGATATAATTTTAACGCTAAATTATCTAAGAAAAGTTTCCCTTGTCTACTATATTCAATAAATTATATATTTTACAGCTATCATTTAAGTAGTAAATTTTGTTGTTAATGTTGTTAATAAACTTTGTGTTTATCAGATTTTAGGTGCGTCTTATATACAAATAAAATACATATACTTTGCAAACAAGTCAATTATAAATATTAATTCTTGATAGTTTCATATTTTGCATTATAATTTCATGAAGTACACAAACTGAAATAATCTTCTTAGGAGGATAAATGTTTCTTATTCTTATATAAGACGCATAAAATATTGGACAATTAAATGTGAAATTGTATGTTTTCAATAATAAAGTAGTTTGACTTTTTTTTTGTATGTATATTTTATATAAAACTGAAAATTGTTTAGAAGTAGAAAAAAATTTAGGTAACTTATATTTTCTTTACAAGTTACATAAGTCTAAAGCTATCCTTGAAAAATTAGTTCAGCTTCTTTGAAATATTCTTAAGATTTTAGGTGAAGAGAATCTTGTTTAGGTTTTATTAAGTTCTACCTGACTTATAGTATTTTCGTACTATAACTCTAAGAAGTAAATAATAATTCAAAGAATTAGGAAGTATTGTGGATTTTCTTTAATTATACACAAACTTGCAAATGCAAAAAAATAAATTAGATTATAAAATGGAAAATAAATAAATAAAATATTTGCAATTAAAATTCGAATAATTGAAAATAAAATTGTCTTATTTTAATTCTATTTCATATCAATTTAGTTTAATTATAACTATTTTATGATTATTTTTATTAGTTAACTTTGTAAGAGAATTTAAAAAAAAAATGAGAAATGGACTTCCTTTCTTTTTTTTAAATATTTTATTTTATGTAAATTCGAAGTAAAATAACAAAATTATATGAAAAATATAAAGAAATTTAGAATTCTCAACTGCTTCTGATATATTTGGTATGAATTATCAAAACATTTGAATTTCAATGTATTTTAAAAATGATTTTTTTGTAAATTCTTGAAATACATGAAAAATATGAAAGAATTTCGAATTTTTGAATTATAAAAAAAATAGGTTTGATAAATAGAAAACACATTGTGTAGGATGAATATTGGTGAGAAACATTGGTATGGACGTTCGTTCATCTGGTTTCCTCCTATGCGTTAGTAATTGAAAACTGAAGTTCCAAAAAAAGAGAAGCCAAAAATAGAGCAGTCACAGCCATTAGTAACTCAACGAGAAGAGGAGGAGAAGGAGGAACGAAATTCGAACTGAGCCTCGTGAACAAACCGGAACACAACACGTATTTACAAATAGCCTAATTACCCGAAAACTGCCGAGTATTTATAGAGAGAGAAAGAATAAAAGAAGAAAGAGCTTAGGAATCCAAATAAAAATTTTATGAAGTCGAAACGAAATGAAAAAAAAAATAAGAAAAGTAATTCGTAACAGCCCTAAATTACGATTTAAGCCTGACGAGGGGGCAATTAAAGATCCGAGAATATAACAAATGCTGCGGGGATAGTTTTATGAGCACTTCTAAGAAGGAGTATTAGAGTATTATGCAACGGTTTCCGGAACGGCGGTCTGAATGGTGAGCTTCTGGAATATGGATGAAAGAATCGATGGGTTTTGTGTAAGAATTGGAGGAGTTTTATGGTCGGTGGCAAATTAGAGGACATTTTCAGGGCGACACGGTTTTTCGTTCCGGTGTGCATAAAGATTTCTTCTGGTAGCTGTTAAAAACGGTTCACGCCGGATTAGGTGAAGGGTAACAGGGAAAATCGCTTCTGGAGATGCCGGACCGGGAATAAACACGTCGTCGGTGACCAGGAGACCGTGGAGAGAGGAGCTTCGAAAGTCCGAGGTTCAAGTTGGAACGGTGGAGGCAGCAACTCCTCCATAAATCCTCTTATTCGGCCAAACCACTCGGACATTAAGAATTTACGTTCATTGCCGTTGGTTACTTCGGGCCCACTTTGTCAATGACTAATTTACTCCGCGATATTCAGTCTTCTTGCGGCAAGGATTTATACGATCCTAGAGCAAACGCGCATCCGTCTTGCATTAAATATTTACAAACAAATTCAATTCCTTGAAATCTTAATTGGATTCGTGCCATGTATTAACTCCGAGAAAAGGAGCAAACGTACATCTACAATTTTATTTACAACGAAATATATCACAACTGTCAATGTCAATAATGTCTTACATTTATCCAAAATATAAACAATACAATTACTTAAATAAATAGATTGAAAGCACAAATTATAAAGAATACTAAGAAAAAGTAAAAATCAAAATTATAGTTTTGTACATATACCAATAAATTATTACTAATTCATTGATAAACTACAACTTTGTTTACAACAAAATGTGTCAATATGTACATTTATATAAAATATAAACAATACAATTACTTAACTAAATAGATTAAACGCACAAACTATAAATAATTACATAAAGCTATAACAAAGTTGAAAAAATGCTCGGAAAAGCAGTGTTTTTACATTTCATTGATTTTCTCAAAAACTATAATAGATAGAATGTATCCAAAAGATGCATATGAAAGATGAATGTTTGGGGAATGTAGCAAGTATTGATATATTACTGTGGTTTTATCCATTTGGCTGTAATTCGGTCAGAATCATTCATAAAATCACAACTATTAGAGATTTGTACATCTATCAATGAATTAGTAAGAAAATGCAAAATATAAATACTGCAAATACTTTATTAAACATATTAAAAACACAAATTATAAATTATTACATACAGAAGTTTTTTTGTTTATTAACGATAACACAACTAATGAGTCAGAATCATTCATAAAAGCACAAAAAAATAAAGATTTGTATTTCTATCAATGAATTAATAAGAAAACTGTCGATATCAATAATGACATCTATTTATCCAAAATGTAAACACTAAAATTCCTTAAATAAAGAGATTAAAAAATACAAATTATAAATTATTACAACCTATATTTACTTTATTATTCACGATATTACAATGAAAAGTCAGAATCAGTAAAGATTAATTAATGAATTAATAAAATTATTGCAACATTATTTAAAACGAAATTTGTCACAATTGTTCAAATATATCCAAATATATAAAAATCATTCTTAAAATCACAAATTATAAGTAATTACCTACTAATAAAATATAAAAGCATTCTTAAAATTTCAAAAAATTAAATAGTTGTACATTTATCAATGAATTAGTAAAGGGACTACAACTTTATTAAAACAAAATAGATCACATCTCATAAATTATAAATTGTTACATAAAATATATTACTTGTAAATCTATTAATTATTTACAACAACTTGAGTGTTAGAATCATTCATGAAATCACAAAAAAATAAATATTTATACATCTATTAATTAATTAATAAGAGGTCTATAAAATTATTTACAACGTAAAATATCATTAACAATGACTGTTGCGATATTTTTCGATGAAGTGAATATATCCAAAATATAATCACAACTATTACTTAAAAACACAAATTATAAATTACGACATAAAGCATTATGTATAATTTTTAAAATCAGAAAAATGTAAGATTTGTATATAATCTATCAATGAATTCGTAAGAGGTCTACAACATTATTTACAACAAATAATACAACAACTGTCAATAATCTCGTACATTTATCCAAAATATTAACACTACATTACATAAATTAATATATTATTACATAAAAACATATACAATTACAAAAATTAAAGGAGATTTGTTCATATCATATTGATTTCCTTTTCTTAAATTAATTCTTCAAATCATCCACTTTTTGAAATAGACAAATTTTTATACAATATAATTTGGTCTTAGTTTGGTTGGAAAAACGTACTTGCTAATCATGAAATGAAGAAATGTTGACAATCTGTGAGATTAACATTAACTTTTCAATAAAAACAGTAATTTTAATTAATAAATTACTTAAGAATTTACATTTCATATTCATAAACCCACTAAGTTTACATAACACCAGATAATACACAGTTTCCGAATATTTTCAATCCCGTGACAAAACATAATAAAATTTATTCTAAGTCTTACAAATAAATGAATTATTACAATTATTTTCATTGACGCTTTTTTTTGGTACAAAAAAAAAACTTTTAGTAATTTTTATGCTTAACACCGAATAATAAATTTCACACAATGTGAATATTACAGAAATCTACAATTTTCATATATGTTTAATCTCTGGACACAACATAATAAAATGTGTTTTAACAGTAATACAAAAAATACAACAGAATTATTGCAATAATTTTCATTCATGTTACTTTCTTGGTAAAAATTAAACTTTAAGCAATTTGTATGCTTAACACCGAATAATAACTTTCATTCAATGTGAATATTAAAGAAATCCGTTGAAATACGCTGTTAGCATTATCACTAACCTTAACGGTTCTCTCTGCAAATATATAAACAGCGCTGCAACAACACGGATCACGTTATCCATGGTTTATTCTTCCTACATAGTTTTTTTTGTGTATATTGCCATTCCCTTCGGGCAACAACGTCTCACAATTTTTTACGCTTCCAGATCCGAAGGTCCTTCGTTTATGGAGCTCCCAATAAATGCAAGAAGATCCAGACACCGCAGATCCAGACATGCGGCAGATCATCATTTCGTTCCCGACCACTTGCAGACCAATAATTTACGACCCTGAGGAGCTGCGGTAATTCCATCAGTGCTCCTTCCCAATAAGTGCTTTACGGCTTCATCGCAAATTCCTGCAACGTCCTTAAATATTTGAAAAGCTCAAGACACATTGCTCAATAACGAAATTGTTGCGGTTTTTAATTAGAGCTTCGTTTGTTGTTTAAGTTTGTATTTTTTTTTTGGTATTGGGAATGGGAGAATGCAATGTAAATAGGAATGCAAAGCGGAGGCGATAAGGAAAGGAAAAGAAGAAGAAAAAAAAACTGAGTCTCCCGATATTTATATTGCGATGTTTGCAATATGCAAAAGCTGTGGGAATGCAGCTGGGCTTAACGGAAAAATATTATTATTATTTGTTGTTCAATAAAATTTTTAATATCCTGGAGGAGGTGATGTTAAAAATGCCATATCGGAGATGGCCGGCATTGCCCTCGTTATCCTCGCATACACACACTCATCTTATACGTACGTACACGCGCTTTCACATACGTACAGGAGTTGCGCTGCAGGCGTTATGAGCTTTCGGGAGGGAAAAAGCTCCATATTAAAAAATGTCTTCATTACGCGAGAGCTTTAAAGCAGTTTATAAATTGGGGAAGGTTATGAAATGAATTGCGCCGAACTTAATATATTTATCCTCTACCCAGCATACGTTGTCCAAAAAAAGAACTTAAGACTTATTACGTTCTGGTTGATTTTTAATATTGCAGAAGTTTCTTAATGAGGAAACGTGCAGCCAGATCGTGCGCCGATTTGCAATTCGACGAGCAGAATAAATAAATAAATGTTATTTTAACCTTTTGCATTTGAATTCTTGGCCCGGATTCGTTTTACGACATTAACGATTTTTCCTCTTCCTCATCTCAGCAATGTATTTTTCTTCTTTATACACTTTTATATATTTTCTTCTTCTTTTTTTTGCTGTTGTTCCTCGATCCGAACTCTGGTTACACTCTGCCACTCTGGTTAGCCAACCAGAAACCACGACCACCATTAAAATTACATCAGAACCGGGCATGTGTTTAGAGGTTCTCCTTGTAAATTACACCGCAACAAATAATCACATCTCGTATTATTACCGTGTTTTTTGTTTTGTTTTTCTTCTCTGTGTTTTTTTTCAGTTATCTTGCTGCAACGATTTCCCAATAAGTGGATTACAAGAAGTCGAGGGGATTTCTCATTTTTTTTTACCCTCCTCACAACTGATTCCCTCCAATTAAACGCGCTTTGTTTTTGACGAAGAATGATTTGCGCGAAACTTCTTCGCTTGTCTTTAATATGGATTGATTGCTTTGTCTCCTCGTTCTCTTTTCAAACGTTATTTCAATTAAAATCAGTTTACGATTCCTTCAAATTCCATATATTTTTTTTAAACATCTGGAGACAATATTCATCATTTAACAATCTATTATTGTACGTTTTTTTCTTCATTGGTAATTAGTAATAATTTACTACAGACTTTATTTTAATTATATGAAAGATGATAATACTGTAAATATATTAATTGTTGTATATGATAAAAAAAAATAATTTTTTTATCAGTAAATATTGAGAAAGTTAACTCAGATATTTCCTTTGTGATGATTCATGTAATGCAAATATTACTTAACAAATAATTCTATAAAAATTGCTATCAATAAAATATTTATTTAACATTTTTTTTCCTTGTTTGTACACGTATTTCCAAACAAAATTCATAAAGTTTCTTATAATTTTCGTACAAAATTTATCATTGTCTCTATTGTATAATGTAATTTTTTCAATTGTTACAAATCACAATTTTATATTCAATAATTTTAGGGAAATTTAGCAATTTTTTTGAAAATTTGATAAAATTTACAGAAACTTGAACTCATAAGCCCTTTATAACAGTTATTTCTTTTTAAGTGAATGTTATAAGAAATATTTTATATAAGTACAAGATATTTAAATACAAGAGACAGTGAATGAGTGAAACTGAAAAACGTGCTTTTCAGATAATTCCTTGAATTTGTAAATATTTGCAAAATACGGAAGTTATAATATATCTAAAGTAATATCTCACATAGTCCGATTTCGATCAGTCCGGATTCAGTATAGTACTGTTAGAAAACTTTAAAACAAACTAAATTTGAATTGAGACAAATAGAAATTCTATAAAAATTTCATAAAATTATTGTTTGATTACATAAATGAGATTTTTTTATCTTTATAGAATCAAGACTCTTTGGTATTTATCATTTTTTATATGTGATTAGTTTCTCGAATGGTCCGGTTTCAAATAATCCTGGATTTTGACGAAATCCGAACTATTTGAGGTTTTTCTGTATATATATCAAAATAAAATGTGTGCAATGTTATTTTTCTTTAATAAATTTACATGTCACATAGTACGGTTTCGATCAGATCGGATTCAGTATAGTCCGGTTTAAAAATTTCAAAACAAACTAAATTTGAATGGAGTCAAATACAAAATCTAAAAAAAACTACATACAAAAATTGTTTCTATACATAAATGAGATCTTCTTTATAGAATTAAATCTCTTTTGTATTTATCATTTTTTATATGTGTTTAGTTTCTCGAATAGTCCGGTTTTTAATAATCCTGGATTTTGACGAAATCCGGACTATTTGAGGTTTTTCAGTATATGTATTCTGTATCAAAATAAAATGTGGACAATATCCTTTTTCTTTAATAAATTCAATTGTTTCATACAATAGAACCACAAAGTATTTGAAAATATAAGAAAATAAATAGGATTAAGCAATGAAACTTAAAACGTGCTTTAAAAATAATCCCTTGCATTTGCAAATATTTGCAAAATACGGAAGATGGGAACAAGTAGATAAGGTAATTAAAAGTAAGTAGCAAATGTTCTTTTTACTTAGGAAAGTTTGTGAAGCAGATCTACTCTCAGATATATATACAGAAGTGGCTTCAAATTCGTCTGCTGGGGATCTCTCAAGTTTCAAGGAAAAACATCAGGAAAAAAAGGGTGAATACCTGCTCGGACAATATGCAACGACAACATTAGTGAAGGTTACCCACAATGAACTATTGTCAAATTTTCGACAATTTCTCTTACAAAAAAAAGTTGAAAAATCAAATCCACTTACAAAAAAAAAACAAAAATTCTACGAAGATCTATTTTTTTTTGGTAAAATTAAAAAAAATACTTCTTGTATATTATGTAACTATGAAGCAAACAATATAAACAAAATACATAAAAAGTCCTAAAAATTATATAATTTTTTGATTGTTAAAATTTCAAATTTTGTATTTTATTAATTATAATAAAAAAAGAAATGTAATTAACACAAATTTATCTGGATCTGTGATTTTCCACGAAATATTACCTCTTCCATTTAAAGATTAATTAAAAACCGTTGTTTTATCGCAAATCCTATAATTATTATGACGTTGCAATTTTTATCTCGCTACACGGTGATTTCTGCGAAGCATTTTTCTCATATTTTTATATTAAATATATATAATCTTAGTATACGTGGTATTCGTAATCCGAACGCATATTTAAAGTTCAACTGCTCCAGATAAAGATAAATGGGAGCGCTAACGCACGGTGACGTAACCACAGCAACTCTATAGTAATTATTGGTATTAAGTCACCGTTGCTATGGTTTAGCCTCCTTTTATTACGGATATGATCTATAGAGAATTATAAAGACTTGATCTTTTTATTATTGTTACAATGTTTTTCTCGAACAAATAAATTTATAAATATTTTATTTTAAAAAAATGCAACTAATTAAACATTATTAGATTATAAAAATAATAGGACTGTTTGAAACCAGACTAAAGGAGGAATTTAAACAGCCCAAAAAGACGTAATAAAATTTACAATAAATTATACATTATTATATTATAAGAATATTAGACTTAAATATTATTTCATTACCTCGAATAGTGCGGATAATCGGTCCTGGACTGTTTGAAACCGGACTAAAGGAGGACTTTATAATAGCATAAATTTAAACAGCACTATGCGAGTTACTCGCACTGTACTTAGTTATAATAGTAACTTTATTTACCTTTCTTAATTTTTATTTTCTCAATTTAATTTTTATATTTAATTGATTTCCATTAACATCATTATTGTTATATTAATTAGTAAAAATATTTGTTTAATCCATGCTTTAAACATTCAATTTTCATATTTGTTGTTGAAATATCTTCTTTGTAGATTATACATAAATCTGCATAAATCGATGAGTCACATATTCTTAAAGTTTGAATAGCAGTACTTTATAATTTTATAGAAATTTCTGTCAATAACCCGGACTGTTTGAAGCCGGATTAAACGAGGACTTTAAAAATGCATAAAATTAAACAGCACGAAAACAGACTTATGTACTAATTTTCTAAAATAACTATAGTACTATAGTGAATCCGCACTATCCGAGATATTGCTGTACTTCATTATATTAGTGCATTTCGTTTTTTTGTTTAGTTTTTTTTCTTAGTTTCATCTCATATTTAATTGATTTCTATTAACATCATTTAATTAGAAAAATTATTTTTCTAATCCATGCTTGAAACAATTAGATCAATATTTTCATATTTTTGTTGAAATGTCTTGTTTGTAGATTAGACATTCAATTGCGTAAGTCGACGAGTAACATATTATTAAAATTTGCATAGTAGTTTCGTATCAATTTGATAAGACTTTACACTTCTAAAAAAGGTATATTACATTAATAACTCGCATAGTGCGGATAATCATTTCACAACAAACAGACTTCTGTACTAATTTTCTAAAATAATCGTACTATAGTGAATCCTCACTTATCAAATCCGAACTATGCTCTAATTAGTTTTTTTTTGTTTTTTCCTCTTCGTTTAATCTCATATTTAATTGATTTTCATTAACATCATTATAGTTAATTTAATTAGTAAAGTTCATTTTTAATCCAAGCTGAACCAATTATAGAAATAATTAGTTTTTTATGTTAATTTTGTTGAACTATCGTCTTTTTAGCTTATCTCATAAAATTGGATCAAAGGCATAAATCGAAGTTTTTAAAGTTTATATAATAGTTTTAGTTGAATTAGATAATGCTTTATAATTTTAAAGAATATAAATTAAAGATTAAGATTTTTTTTTGATAATATTGGAGATTATATAATTAAATGTGAAATCACAATACAGTCAATGATTTTATTAATTCTTGTTATATATGCTTATAAATCATATACAAAAAGTGACTCAAAACAATATCATATACGTTTGATCACAGCTTACTCTTGTTCGAGTTTTTAATTGGAATTGCATACAAATAAAATATCACAACAATTCGCATCGTCCGTTGAGAGCCGGAAATTAATATTTTCGTTTGGCCGGACGGAATTTCCCCCCAGTCCCCAATTACGGACCACTTTAAATATTTTACTGTTCATCCGAATTCGTTTCAATTTACGCCATATAAAATTACAAATATAT
>NW_017095826.1:0-29418 GCF_001412225.1 Nicrophorus vespilloides
TCCAATTTCTGCGTTAAACCTACTGTTGTTTAGCGAAACCCGCGTTTTATTCAGAGTTTTGACAAAAAAAAAGTCGGAGAACGGAAAACAAGAGGAGGTTGAGGACAAGAGAGTTTGTTATTTTTATGCAGCTTAAGCTCTCCGGTCGGGCGGATTTTCGACTTCATTTACAATACAATGGCTCCTCGCTTCGCCGGAGGAAACTAAAACTAACACTTCTTCTCTTTTTTTTTTCATTTCATTTTAAATACGAGCAAATATATTTGCAATGCACTTATTCCGAATATACATGCATATACATACTAAATATATTTTACTTTCCGCCGCCGCCGATTTATGGCTGCCGCTTCGAAAAGAACACACAGAGAGAGAAAGAGAGAAAATACAATACGAAACAAAAAAGAAGGGAAAAGGGTTTGAGAGAGAAAGAGGAAAAGGCAAAACGAAATGAAAAATATATGGAGAAACGTGGAGTCGGAGAAGCGTAGCCAATTAATTTCAACCCCTTTTACGCTGCACATTTTAATGTATTGTTTTGCAATTAAAGAGGTAATTTTATTTTCTGTTCACCTTTCTTTACACGAAATAATGGAATATTTGTTACAAGTATCCGGTAGATGCATTTCTCTAGATTTTTCAAGCTATTCACGTAAATTAAACTTAGTGTTAGCATTTTTAATTGCATACACGTTTTTTTAATCATTAACATTCAAATACAAACCTCTTATAATGAAGCTTCTATCGTAATTTCAAGCAAAATATCAAAGAAATTAGAACTGAAGTCATGGGTCATTCAAAAGGTTTATTGATGTTTTTTTAGTGGAAGATTTAGAAAACGTTTGTTAGCAAGTAAAATGAAGATGAAAATAAAGAAGATTTTGAAGGAAAAATGATAACTAGTAAAGTTTTAGTAAGTGCACAAAAGACATTGAATACTTTTTTTATTGAAGAAAGTGTGATTCTTAGGCGATCAGTGTTAAATAACTTAAATGAAACACAAAAATATGATTCATTTTCCTTAAAAGTTGAATGTTTTATTAAAAAAGTCGTCTCTTTGTTTATAAAAAAGGTTTTATTATTACCTTTAAAAACGAAGTTTCGCTTAATAAAGTAATTAATCAAAATTGTAAAAAATTGAAAAAATTGAATTTCAACTAAAATGTAGTAAGATTTTATAAGGTTTGTTTGTATAATATCCAATTGGTTTTACGAACAAGCCATGTTTATACTTTAATCGCAACAAATATTCATGAATTTACAGCCGGCTGAATTCCCATTTTTTGTTTTGTTTTTCTTTTTAATATAATAACTTCAATTATGATTTGCATATCGATGGGTCTGCGTTGTCGATGGTGGAAATAACAGATGCGAAGAGATGCAGTTGGAAAACAAGAGAAGAGGCTGTATGTAAATGCGTGTGTGCGTGTAATGGAGATTATATTAAATTGTCCGTCCGAGGAATAAAATCAGGAAGGCCGGTAATTTACAAATAAAAAGAGTTGCGGAGAAGAAGTCGATGCGGGAAAGTGAGATGGAGTTAAGGTATGTAATGAGGTAGCTGTGGATGCACTTGTGCGTTTTTTCCCTTGTGAGTTTATTAGCATCAAATCGGCAAATTGCTATACAGGGTGTGTCCGAAACGATTATAAATCTCCTTGGGGTTAATAGTATACTATGCAAACTGCAGATATAAGAAAAAAAATAGAGATCTACTGCTTGTCAGCAATGGAATTTTTTGATCACACCTCTCGCGTTTTAACTTATATGAATAAATAGAAAAAAATGTTACAGGTATTATTGATTGTTCATTTTAATCATGCAATAATCGATTTGTATGTTAAATTTATTGCTTATAATATTACTTCTTAAAGTTTCTCTTCATTATTTAAATTGATTTGAATGTTCATAGCTTAAAGTTATAAAGTAAGGTTGTTCAGTCTCGTCATTTTTTTGTTCCCGGGACAAGAAAGAACTTTTTAAGTCATTCTCGGGAATTCTCGAGACTCGATAAATTTCCTTCTAAGGAAAATGTCCTTTCACATTCAGTACTTATTGGTTTTATGAAACTGAGAAATTGAAGACCAAATCTTAGACACTTTTACTAGTTAAATGATAACAAAGCATAAAAATCAGCAAATATGTACTAAAAATATATAAAACTGAAAGTAATAGAAATTATAGAATAATTAATGTTATCTTCTTTGATTTCAACATTTTCATTTATTTAATATTTTTTGTAGTATGAAACTATAAAATATACAAATATTTACATAATTACTTCAATTAAATTAAATTTTCTACTGAATTTAATACAATTAAACTTATTAAAAATAATCTGATACTCAATATGTATACGATATTTACTGGAATCTGTAAAGTTAATTTCTTTATGTTCGAAAACCGAAACCATTTTCGCTATAAAAATTTTAGAATATTTATTTTACAAATTCCTAACTTCTGAATCAATGTTGTATTTATTTGATGTAATATATTTAGTATGTTTCTGTTAACGAGTAATTTCCTATTTTTTATTTAGAACAAATAAAATATTTAAGTATTTTATAATATAATCAAAGCACATAATTAATAATTTCTTAAATTTACAACTAAAATCAACTTACAACTATAATCTGAAAAAAAAACGTTACGCTTCAGCAATATTTAGTGAAATCTGAAAAGATACTTCGTTTCTAAAGGAATGATCTTTTTACTGTTCGTAAACTGAAACCAATTTCTCCATATGAATTTTTATAATAATTACAAATTAGTAGTAAAGTGTAATATATGAATATAAATCTCTGAATATTCACTCATTAAGATTTGATAGCATTTGGTAAAAAGAATGGTATAAACCAGTGTTCTACAACCTGTGATCTGCGACAACATGATTTAGGTAAAAATTGGTTCCACCAATATCCCGGACTGTTTGAAACCGGACTAAACGACTACCAAAATATATACAAAAAACTGACTTGACCATATAGAGATGAAATAATAATAATAATTTTGTGTCCTATTTTTTTTTATGAATTTCATTTTAAAATATTTAAACCGTACTATAGTGAATCCGAACTAACCAAAACTGCAATATAATATATAGTTATAATTATTTATATTTACGTTACTTTACGGAAAACTTTACTATAATTTTAAATAATAATAATTTATTGGCCAAACATTAATACATAAGGAAAAAAAAAGTACATTCTTTACATATAAATAAATAAATTCTAACATAAAATTAAAAAAATATATATATATATATTAATAGGCCAAAGGGCTAACGACCGGGGTCTTTCCGCCAATATATAATTTTAAATAAGACTGGATTTAAAGTTTATTTATAAGCAAGATTTTTTTTATCAATAACTGGTGTATAATATAATATTATTATTTTTGATGACCTAAAAGATTTTTTTTTAATATAACTGAAGAAAAATCAGCATAAGTAAGAATTAGAATAGGATTGATTCAACTTTCAAATGAAATGTGTCAATTTCAATGTAATGACGGGATTAGAATTTGTTATTTAATTAAAATTTCGTTTGTTTTAAAATATATAAACCGTATTATAGTGAATCCGGACTGATCAAAGCCGCACTATATTCTATAGTTATAATTAAATCTATTTACGTTATTTTATGGAAAATTTCCTATCTAAGTAAGATTTTTATTAATAATTGATATAAAACTGGTGGATTACAATAATAGAATTTTTGATTACCTATTCCAATTTTCTTTTAATGGAAATGAAGAAAAATGGGAATAAGTTAGAATTATAATAGGATTGAATGAAAGTTGAATGAAATGTGTTAATTTAGGTTTAATGACGGGGGTAAACGTTTGACGAGGAAATGGGACTAATTGTCGGTTTTATAATTAATTCTAAAGGGGGGGAGTGGCTGCGAGGAAGGGTGCGATGCGAGGGTGAAAAAGCGGAGGCAGTAGACAACTGGAGCAAGTACCAACATCTAAAGCATCCCCAAAACTATGTTGCGCCATTTTTGGTGGTGCATCTCCCCGTCTCTCATTCTGGAGCACCGGGGGTGTCGGCGGCGTGGGGGCGCGCGTCGTGCAAAACATTAAGTGTGATATAGTAAATTCCTGGAAGAAGTTGGCATATTGTGCGAGCCTTTAATGTTACCGGGGAAAGCCGCGTTTGAAGGAATTCGCTCTGACGGGCGGCATTCCTAATGTTCCGTACGCCGCCGCCGCCTCCTCCCGCCGTGGCCCATCTCAAACTAGACAACATTATTATGTAGCGCAAATGCGAGTTATATGTACCACTCGCATCTCTCCTCCTCTTCGCAGAAACCCAGCAATAATAAGTTTACATTTTAAGTGGTAAAACTCGTACGGAATCCGCCGCCTCTCCCTTTTCCTCTCAACCGACCGCTCTACCCGACGCGAAACTATTAAAACAATCAAAGCAGTACACAGCATTTCGCATCCGCTTTAATCAACTCAACTACAACTGCGAGTAACGAGCGAAAAAAAAAGAATAGAGTACTTGATGCACGTACATGAGATATATTTAGATTAATTTCTAAAATTTTCAACAACTAAATGCAATGTTCTTGTAGAACATGCACAGAAATTCACAAAATAAATTTAATAATTAATATTAGTTCTATGTAATTAAAAAAAATGTTACTAGTTAAGAAAGTTAAATATTACATTTCTTTATTAAATGTTTATATAACAAACAAATATATTGAATTGCAGAAGTGTAAGTTAATAAGTTGATTTAATAAAAGTCTATATACCTCGGTTGTCGAACTTTGCTAAAGCATGTTCGTAAACTGAAACCTTTTTTCATAACAATTCAAAATTATTAAAGAAAATTATGAAATACAAGGTTTAATTAACTTGAAACTTATTAATTTTAGAAATTATACAGAAAATATATATATTTTTTTTAACTAAATAATACAACTACTAGATGTTAATGTATCATTAAATCAAAGATCAAAGCTACTTTACACGACCCGCGAATATATTTAAATTATGTATATTTTGTAAATAATGTGCGTTTTAGAAAAATTTGGCCCATATACAAATTGAGTTTGAGACAACTGCTCTAAATTACAGCTAGAAAAAAAACATGTTCTTGGTAACTCATTATAAATTTGCAGTTGATGAAACATTAGAGATTTACAACACAGTTAATTATGTAATTAAGTCACTGAGCATCATTGCGTTGGTAATGATTATCAGCTTCATTAACTTGTGGAACGACGTTGTTTACAACTCAAAGCGACAGTCGTCAATGGTTCGAAAGTAACCGTTAGACGTATTTATACAATCGATACAAACTTTTTACAGTTACAAAGGATAACTGTTATTAGGTCTAAAAAAATCTAAAGGGTGTCATTGAAATCTGAGGTAGCGTACTTAGAATAGGAGTAGCAACCTTAACAACTAGAAATGATGTCCTTGCCAACAAGGACAACATCTTTAGTAACTAGTGTAGCCTCCTTAACAACATTGCAATAAACAACTACAAAGAAAGGACCTTTCTGACAAGTGTCGTTTTAGTTTACGTTAATATAAGTATACCTGTTTCCCAGGTAACTGTCATTTAATACATATGGATTATCCTTCAATATAAGAAAATATTATCCTTGATAACTATTATAGAGTATATAACAAATAAATAGTTTATTTATTTGAAACCGGGCAATTCGAGGACATTAAAACCATACAAAAAGTTATTTGACTGTATAATTTAGTATACTCATTTTTTCGAATTTATTTTTATTTTTCTAAATTAACTAGATTTTAATTTTCACATTTTCAAACCGGACTATAGTGAATCAGTCCTGATCAAAATCGCACTATTCGAGGTATTGCTCCATTATAATTTTAAATACAATATATTCTATATTTAGAGAAAAAAAAATGATCAAAATTATTTTACATAACTTACAATTGTAATGTTTCTAGTATATAATAAACTTAGGGTGCGTCTTATAGTCCAAATACACTGTATATATTTAATGTCTCAACATGTTTATAACACTTGTTTCAATTTTTCAAGTATGTTTCAGATTTGCTTCACGCTTAAAAAAGTGTATGGTTGAAACTGTTCTCTTTATATATATTTCTTTTTTTGTGTTTGTGTGAAAGCCTAACTTGTACAGTTTTCTAGTCGTTGGATGCAATAAACTTTGTTATTATTACGGGGCTCACCATAAAAGCCTTTTTCCATTTATTGTGAATCTGATTTATCGGAGGCAATTTGTAATTAATTCCGAATAAACTGGCAAAGGTAAAAGAATATAAAATACGGGGAGATTTATAGCAATGTATGCAATGAGTATGTATGTACGTATACATATATATATGTATGTGGATAAGTGTGTGTGTGTGTGGTTAGAAAGTAGTTCAATTACTTTGGGGTGGCCGTAATAAATTTGCACAATAAATTTAAGGAAAGAGGATTATTGGAAATAACTTCCGTCCGCCGAATAAATACCCGTTCTCTCTCTCTATCTCTTTTTCTCTTCTCCCCCTCTCACACTCATTCTATGTGTGCACTTGTTTGTATGTGTATGAATATGTGTGTGTGAGTGAGCGAGGATTGCGAAAATTCGAGTTGAGGGGATGAGATGATCCGGTCGGTATCTGTCTCAATTTTTCCGCGAATCTAGATAATAATAAAAATGAGGTACATCTAATAAATTAGTGCTTTTATACGAGCGGACGACCGTACATCACCCGGAAATACAATTCCGGTGTCCATAGATAAGAATTACGGGCAGCTTAATTTTCTAGTTGGACAAAACGGCCGTCTGATTTGTCGTGCCAAAGGTCAACTGGCAGACTTCCGAGACGACGGTGGAAATGTGCAAATGGCCAGTAACCTTCCTGCTGCAACCGCCTCCACTGCCCCCTCGATGTCTCTCCACTATGCACAAACGGCCGCCCCCGTATACGAAACCACCTCCGTCGTGATCGGGGGGAGCTTTAGCGCCCAGTTTCAATTAAATACTTAAAGCCTTGCCCAATTGATAACGCAATTAAACTCCGTTTCACTGCACAAATTAATAACCGAACGACATGGAAGATCCTTGATTTTCCTGCTGCTGCCTTCATTATCCTTTCAATTGCAATCACCATTAGTTTAAAGAAACGCTGCATTTGATTGAGAGCAATTTATATCAAATTAATATATCTAATTTTGTATACACACAATGCACTTATCAGTTAAAAACTCGATTATTATAAAACTCTTTCTATGTAGTATGTATTTGATTACATAAGAAAAGTTATGTAATATTCAGTAGGTAACGGAGAAATAAATACACTCATCCCTCGATTTACATGCTTTTCGTTATGGCATGAATTATGTGTTTTGATTTACACGATTTCAGGGATGAGTGTATTTTGTAATATCTTTACAATTTCATAAAAGTATCACCTTTCATTCGAACCCAATTTCAGTTTGATGCTATTATCAATTTCTACAAGCTACAAGCTTTCTATAAACTATGATTGTATGGGAAGGGCATCACCATTAAATTACGTAATTGCTGAATTAGTCAGCAATCGTGCGAGCTAATTATATCGTCGAATATCCAAATTAAAGTTAAAATCCTCACCTTTCTAATGAACCTAAACACAGTTGTGTCCGTTTACTACGAGCTGTGAAAATTGTCGATTCTGAAATGGACCATCCTCACTTGATGTTTTATTTTCAGTATAACCACGAAGGAGAATACGTAATTCATCAAGAATCATAAACTAGAAACTGTCACCTTTTGAATAACCCAGCTTGATTTTTAAATGTCTTGAAAATTACCTAAATTTTTTTTTTTTAAATCGCATTATTTTTTTAGCACTTCTTTCCAATTTTATTCTTGTATTATATGAGAGATTGCGTTTCGTAACTCGCTATATAATCAGACAAAGTTTTTATATTTTCGCATTTTTTTTCTTTATGTAACTTTATTTTCTTCAATCTTTTCTTTACTACAATCATCACTTGTTATTATCACAAAGGATAATTACATAATTCAAAAAAATTTTTTATTAATTTCCTGAATGAGGATGAGGGCCTGCGTATCTCGCTATATAAACGTTATTAATTACACAAAAAAATATGAAACTTTCTTTACTTTTTATTGTTACATAAGGAAGGTGCTAACATTACGCAACTTATTAATGTAAGAAAATTACTTAACTGAATAATGCCGATTTTCTATGTATTCACATTTTCGTATATTTCTCAACAATCACTGAAGGTAATTAGATCATCAAATACTAAAATTAAAGCTGAAAGATTGACCATATCAGCGAGCCAACGAGTTATCAAAATTTTCAATGCTGAAAAGGACCGTCTTCACTTTTCTAAGTTTTCAGGATAACCAAGCAGAATAATTAAATAATTAATAAAGAAACATAAACTGATGACTGTAACTTTCCTAAAAGAACAAGCATCGATTTTGAAAAGTCCTGAAAATTACCGAAATATTTTTTAGAAATTTATACTAAGTATTATGAACATCAATCTTAGGGTGATTCAATGAAATATCGAATTGTAAATCGAAATTTAATATCTGGGTGGTCAACTTAAACCGTCCATTTGAAGCGATTTAAAAGTTGGCAATTGTGTATTTATTATTCCTGGGACGTGCGGATTTATACGCAGTTAATTACGAACGGCGTCCCGATAAATCGGATTAAAATGATGGAAACGCACAGCAGCAGCAGCAAAAAAAAACTCAATTATCCGGTCGTGAGGGGGCGGGAGAATTCGGTATTGAACTGAGTGTGTATGAAGTGAGTGTGTGAGAGAGAGAGAGAGGGTAAATTTGGTGGCGTAAAGTGGGGTGTCCGAGCCCCATTTTTCATGCGGCCTCAACTGATTACGTAAACACGCAGTGTGTGCACCCTCTGGAGAGAGAGAACCAAAAGTTTTCTTCGGTTCAGCCGCATCCAGAATATTAATAAACCAAACCGAAAAGTTTCTGAAGGGTTGCATATACCCAAAAGTCAGTAAACTCAGTTAGAGTGTTCTAATTTTGTTTATAGAAATAAACAATATTAGGATGTGGATGAAGGGAAAGAAGGATGAACGAATGTAATAGGTGGCCGGGTAAACCGGGAGGATAATTTAATTTATTTGATTCGGATTGTGAACGATGGCGGAATAAACCAATAAAGACGCGGGGTGAGAGCACGCAGAGGCGACCGACGTTGATGAAGAGAAATGGCGGAGGCGACGATGGCGTGCTCTGCCTTCGGGGCCGAAGCTGATCTATGGTTGGGACCGCCAGCTCCGAATACCTAATGCCACCCACCACCGCCACCACCAATTCCTGTCCATCCCTTCTGCACAACTCACACGTTTGCACCCATCTTACACAACTGGAATTTCTTCTTCATCCCTTACAAACCACCGTCGCCGCATACTTTATAACCATTACAACTTTCTTAATAACAACTTCAATAATATTACTTTTCAGACGAATTATTTACAATGATCAGACTTTTACTAATATAATAATGAATCCGCATTAGATAAATGCTTTCAGATAATAATTTGCAAATTATCAAATTTATTGAAAGCATATTTTCTGTATGAATAACATTGAAATTTGTACATATTTTCATAGAAATAAATAAAAAAATAGGAAATTTCGAATAGTGGAAGAAAGAAACAATTTTTTCCCGGGAAATATAAAATTCCCGAACGGAAATCTACATTTGTACCCATATTAAATAAACTTTATCATTCATTACCAACAACCGCAGCATACCATACAAATTATTTACAAAAATTATCAATTCTAATATAATGGTGAATCCGCATTACATAAATTGTGTCAATAAAATGTTTGCCAATTATCATGTTTGTATATAATTTGTATGGAAAATGTTGAAACTTGTACATATTAGCCATACATTTTTCAATTTTTTTCACGGGAAATACAAAATTCTTGAGCGTGAATGACGTTTTCACTTATCTTACATAACTGGAATTTCATTTTCATCCCTTACAAACTACCGCCGTATACTTTAACACCATTAGAACTTTCTTAATAACAACTACAATAATATTACTTTTCAGACGAATTATTTACAATGATCAGACTTTTACTAATATAATGAAGAATCCGCACTAGATAAATGCTTTCAGATAATTTGCAAATTATCAAATTTAGTAAAAACATATTTTCTGTATGAATAACATTGAAATTTGTACATATTTTCATAGAAATAAATAAAAAAATAGGAAATTTTGAATAGTGGAAGAAAGAAACAATGTTTTTCCCGGGAAATATAAAATTCCCGAGCGGGAATCTACATTTGTACCCATATTAAACAAACTTTATCATTCATTACCAACAACCGCAGTATACCATACAAATTATTTACAAAAATCATCAATTCTAATATAATAGTGAATCCGCATTATATAAATTGTGTAATTAAAATGTTTGCCAATTATCAAGTTAGTATATAATTTGTATGGACAATGTTGAAACTTGTACATATTAGCCATACATTTTTCATTTTTTTTTTCTGGAAATTCGAAATTCCTGAGCGGAAATGTCCATCTACGTTTTTACTCATCTTACACAACTGGAATTTCATTTTCATCCCTTACAAACTACCGCCGCATACTTTAAAGCCATTAAAACTTTCTTAATAACAACTTCAATAATATTACTTTTCTGACAAATTATTTACAATGATCAGACTTTTACTAATATAATGAAGAATCCGCACTAGATAAATGCTGTCAGATAATAATTTGCAAATTATCAAATTTAGTAAAAACATATTTTCTGTATGAATACAAATGAAATTTGTACATATTTTTATAGAAATAAATTAAAAAATAGGAAATTTCGAATAGTGGAAGAAAGAAACAACTTTTTTCCCGGGAAATATAAAATTCCTGAGCGGGAATCTACATTTGTACCCATATTAAACAAACTTTTTCATTCATTACCAACAACCGCAGCAAATAATTTACAAAAATCATCAATTCTAATATAATGGTGAATCCGCATTACATAAATTGTGTCATTAAAATTTTTGCCAATTATCAAGTTAGTATATAATTTGTATGGACAATGTTGAAACTTGTACATATTAGCCATACATTTTTCAATTTTTTTCCCGGGAAATACAAAATTCCTGAGCGGGAATGACCGTCTACGTTTTCATTCATCTTACACAACTGGAATTTCATTTTCATCCCTTATAAACTACCGCCGCATACTTTAACACCATTAGAACTTTCTTAATGACAACTTTAATACTATTACTTTTCATAAGAATTATTTACAAAAATTTGATTTTTACTTTTGTCTTTGTGGAATAATATATGTCTGAGTATCTAAGACAACGGCACCTTACCAAACATCGTAATAGACACGTGCAGTTATACAAATTAGCGATACAAAGAACTGTTGTTTTCAACGCTGGAGCGGTTTTTTCAAGGATGAACATGTTTGCATGATCGGGGTAGAAGATCTTCGGGGACTTCAGGGAAGGAGGATATTACCCCGGAGAAGTGGGAGTGGAACACTTCAGCCGAAAGATCAGACTGGTGAACTGGAGCTGAGACTTAAGGTTGATTTTGATCACTAGTCCTGGGATTGCAGAAGGATATATTAGTTTACTAAGTTTATTAAGTAACTATTGTTAGTTTTTGTTTATAACAATGTCTTCTCCAAACGCATCAATCAAGAGTATTCCTGACGACTCGACATATAAATATAAACGATTTCGAAAAATAGTTGTATTGTAAAGTTTTTGTTTTTTTCCAGAGAAATACAAAATTTCCGATCGGGAAAGACACAAATAACGTAATTTTCTATTATTTAATACAATTACTCCAAATAATTCAAATTTATTACATTATAAAATTCAATAATCTTTTGTGATATTTTTTCAAAAATATTTACAATAATCTTAAGTAAAATGCTAATTACCACGTTTTTAATTTTAAGAATGTCTCGCATAAAGAAACCAATTGATTGATTTAATTATAAATATTATATTGAGATCTATAAAATAGTGCTTTCATTTGAATGGAGTGAAAACACTTTGACTTCCTAACGACTCCAGCACGGAAAGAAAAGAACTAAAAAGCATTCCCTTTCATAAACCAGGTTAGGTTAGATTCTTTCTTCAATGTAAACATTCAAGAAGGACCAATTAACTAAATTGTTAATGGCAATTTAATCAAACATATTGATCGTAACTATACATAATTTACATTCACTAAATGGTAAAAGAGTTTTTCTCAATGCCATCTGCTGTAACTACTCCAAGACACTCTTATTGATTCACAAATTGGCGCTAAATACAACATAGAATTCATTTCTTACACAAAATAATTGAAATTTTAGTTGTCAGATATAATTAAGTATACAATGCTTTCTATAGAAATATTTCGATTATTATTTATTTCCAAAAAAAAAAAAAATTAATTTAACAAAATAATTGATTTTGAATTGAAACTATAAGAAACTATACAACATTTAATTATCAAAATGAATTAAATACATATTTTTTCATTATATTAATGATTACTTTATTAATTAACTTGCTAATATTTCACTTACCTTAGCTCCAATAAATCACTGTATTCCAATAGTTTTGATATAATGCACAGAACACCTTTCACTTTTCTTACCTAGAACAAAGAAATAAACAGTTAATAAGAATGTAAAATAAATTCCAAAAAATTGCTGCAATTCAACCAATTATTTACAATGAATAAACGAAATTTGTACCAAATTATAATACTAATTATTAACATAAATATGTCATACTTTTAACGATAGAAAAATCCATTTTTTTTTGTTATATTTGACTTTTTTTTTCATATACAATTATTTATATATGAACAATTGTAGTTGGCACAATATAACAGATTTTTGTGTCTTTAATCAAGTATAGTATGGAAGTAACATAAACAATAGTTCCAGGTATTAAGAAATGTATTATATTAATTCAAAGTTAAACAATGCCTCAATGATCGATTTCGTTTTCCAATTTATATTAAATAAACAGAAACACCTCGTATAGTGCGGGTAATCGGTCTCATAACATTTGAAACCGGACTAATCGAGAAACTTAAAACCTAATACAAATAAACTGACGTGTCTGTAAAAAACAATCATTTCTGTATACAAAATAATTTTGTATACAATTAATTTTTTCGAATTACTATACTTAATCCGCACTATTCGAAGCCGTACAATGCGAGGTATTTACTAAAAATCTTTTAAAACAAGAACGATTTTTTTAAATATAAATAATTGTTACTGTGCACTGACGAAAGTCTATTATATATCACTAATGAAAATACATACATTTTATAACAAAATGATTACGAATTAACAATCAAAACAACAGAAGAAAAACAAGAAGTGGAGAAATCGTTTATCGAGCTGTGGGAACGTAATAATTACGTATGAAAATCTCGACTAAATTGAGAAACCACACACATGGAATGGTAAATATTAATTCGAAATGGGATTTAATTATGTATAATTAATACATCGAGCAACGGCAACATCAACAACAAACAAAAAAAAAGAAACTAGAAAACAAACAACAACAGTTGATTTATGCTGGTATTTCATATGTAATTGCTGAAAAATATAAATGATGTGAATATAATTTGACCTCTTGCGTAGGATTGTAATTGAAGCATCGAGAGTGGTAATTAAATGAAATAGATAGGATGTTGTTCATGATGTTCGTTCCATTGCCGTATAACTATATTTATGTTTCACACTCGTCCTTTTCGTCCTTGTCTCTCTCACTTTCATTTCATATTTTTTTTCATCGCTTTTCTTCCTTCCCCACGGAGGGAAATTTACGAGGATCTGGGATGCAATATCGGCGGTATTAATGAAGAACAAATTGACATTTTCCGGGCTGCGTGCTCGTTGCGTATGCGGAGTCACGCGTCGCCGCTGCCGCCGCTTCCCCCAAAAACTCTCCACCACCCCAGTTTGCGGAGGAGAAAGTAGAAGGAGGTGGAGGAAGTACAGCATCCCCTTTTTGGACCTGCCGCACACGTACTACAGATGCGTGAGTTTCATCCCAGAAAGGCATCGTTCCTCCCTTGCAAGAGGGGAGACGCTCATATGCATATGCCAGGAATTCGGCCAATATTTAATCATTTTCGGTATACTATTCGAATATAGAATAGATTGCGACCTCCATATTTAATGAACACGCGGAATGCGTCGTAACTCACTGACGCCTTTAAAATTTATCAAACATGCGTCTAATATTTATTACTTTTCAACATACTTCTGCAGTAATCTTAAAGCTTTATGCAAAATAATTTAATTTAGTTACGAAGTTTATTAAATATTGTTAATAAATAACTTTTTTTTTCAATTACTTTATATATATTCCTGCTTAGATACAGTCAACTCTCAATTAACGCTATTAATTAATATCGCGTAATAAAAAATCTCGTTATAAGATTTTTGGTATTAGTGCAAGATTCTATTTTGTTTTATATGGAAACTAAATAATAATTATTTATCCAAATCCCTTTTCACATTAAACAAATTGATATTTGTCGACCCATTTTTCATCCATATTTTTGTTTACCAATACTTTTGAGATAGATGTATGTTCTTCTACATCTTACTTAGTTTTATAGAAAATACTACGTTATAGGAGGGTTTATATTTTTATAAAAAAACACTAATATAAATAAGTTTAAGTAGTAAATTAAGCATACAATGACGTGTCTCAAACGTGTAAAGTTTCTTTTCGAATTGTAACTTTATTACACAATAAAACCAATAATTATTAAATTTGTAAAGTTGTAAAAAAAAGATTGAAAAGATTGTCAAATTCTCTACAACTCCTCTTTGCAAAACTTCTGAAGATATATTTCAAAAAACTTTCGTAAATGAGTAAATCTTTTATCCAGCAGTAATGAATCAAATTCGTTAGAAATTATGGAAGAATTGTATTATAATAAACCAAACATATAGTAATTTACTATAAACCCTATTAATCAATGCTTTGGTTTTGAGATTAGAGTCCAATTCTACTTCTATTTGCAAAACTTCAGAAGTTATATTCCAAAAACGTTTGTAAATTAGATTATTACAGTCAATGAATACAAGAAGCAAATAGATATGCATAAAAATAGTCTTTAAGAATTCTTCAGTTTAGTTCATTAGTAAATATGAAAAAACAAATGTATTGAAAAAAGTGTAAGAAATAAACGTAAATTTTTGTTAAAAATTGCATGTCAAGTGGTTAATAAGTTATATTTCTTAAAGTTTATGTATCTTTAGGAAATTTTCAACAATCATGTTTGGGATTAAATTCAAATTCTCTAAGTTCAATATTTATTTTAAATTTCATTATTCGAAGGTAGAAAAATGAGATTATACTAATGCAATCATTTCAAATATATTATATTTCCACATTGGATTTATTTATAAATATATTAAATAAGTTTATAAGATGTATAGGAAATATACATCAATATTGATTGTAGATAAACTAAATGTTTGTATCAAGAGATAAATCAAGTTGGTAACAGAAGTTCGATTCAGTTTTCAGTTAACGTCCTCTGATAACGTAGTTTCAAAAGTCCGTAATTGTACGAAAACTTTGATAGTTATTGAAAGAAAGTCACTGAGAAATGCTTAAATAGAGTTTGGCATACAATCTGATTAGAGGATGTACTAGAAGAGGACAGTCTTAAACAATGGGGTTCAAAAATGACGAATAAGACGTTTTTCAGTGGAAGATTTAGAAAACCTTGTTTGCAAAGAGTAAAAAGAAAATTATGGCGATCTTAAAGTAGTTCTTGCTGAAAAGAATTAACAACCGAAGATTAAAAAAGGTATTGAAATAACATTGAAAACGCTTTATTTCTTAATGAAGGAACTTATTCCCATTCTGAGCAAAGTATTTTTACCTCAGAAAAAGAATAAATACATTTGGTAAACTATTATTCGTTAATAGAGGTATTATTGTACTTTGATATCAAGACAGTTATGTGCAAAAGTGAATGCACCTTTAGATTTTAAATATAAAGAAGTATATCTCTTAATCTGGTATAATATTTGTATATAAAGTACATTTTACATAAGATTATCTTCTCTTATTGTTTTTGTTATATTGATAAAATATTCTATTACCTCTTTAAGTCTATATATTAAATTATATCTTCAAACTTATAAGCATATATAACAAGATTTTATAAGAGGGTGACCTTATTTATCGAAGTAATAATCCATTATATTCGTCTGTATTAAAAACGGCTTAGAGACATTAGCTCCTAGATTACTAGGGTACGAATTCATTAAAACCAGGTATAACCAATATAAATCTTACGACAATAAAATCTTGATTACACCTCAATTACAAAAGACACTTAATATTCATCAAGTACATCAAAATCATTAATACTAATCCTATAATCATTAATACTAATCATAATCTTTGGATCTATCAAAATAATCGTGTGCCTAAAAGTGACGATGAGACATGTACAAAATTCAGTGAGTGAACAGACAGGAACTTTTTATCCTCACGAAGAGAACGTGACATGTTTTAACCATTTGTACATCTTTTGTTATCGAGTCGTAAATTGGAATGCATTTTAATTTATGTTCATATTAATAATGTATGCGCAAAGCTATTTTTGGAACATTTTTCTCTCTCGTTCTTACGTATCGTGCAATATCCGTTCATACACAATCGTTTCTTTTAAACGGTCTCTAATTCCTGTCAGTTCTTATGATTTATGAAGTATACAATTAGTGGGACATTTGACTTCTTTATAGTCACAATAAATATGAACTATCTTATCGCATTGCTTTCATTCATTGATAGCAAAGCAGTTTTGTAACACCTACAAGTAATTTTTAGATATGTTTTTCATTCATTTATATCGTTACATAATTTTATAATTACACAATTTATTAAAAATCCTCTATATAAACATTATTTTTTTCAATTTAAATCAATTAAAATTCATAATTAATATTCATATTTTTGTAGAAAATATGTACACTTATTGTTTTATTTCATGAAATATTTATTAATACTAATGATTTGTGAATTGTTACCTTATTATTATTCATTTTCTTTATTAAAACTCATTAAAAATCTTGACTAAGTACAAAAATAATCAAAATCATTTTACTAACATAAAAAACTGTAAATTTCTATAGTTGATTTTCTTAAAAAAAAATAAGATTGAAAGATATGAATATTAATACAAAAATAGTTGATTTATTACAAGAAATATTTAGAAAGGTTTAAATTTAAGCAACTTTTTTTATAATTTATATTTTTATAATTTAATTATAGAATAATATCAAAAAAAAATACGTGTCGATGAAATTAACATAAATTATATTTTTTTTTCATAATATATAAATTAGATAAGATACGAATATTATTTATAATAAGCGAAGTTGTGTTTGGAACATAATGCATTATGAAATGAAAGAAATATATATGCAAGCAATAAATCTTTTCCGAGAATTAAGAAACTGGTTCGCAATTTTCGTTAACAAGATCCGGGTACGCTTGTTTCCTGTTAGAGTAGTTCCACGTTTCTGCGAGATAAATCTTCCAGTTTTAAGTTTTGTAGCTTTTCTATGAAAGAAAACTCATTTTATCCACGTGTAATAATAATGACGTGAAAACTGGAACATAAGGTTTACGATTAAAGAGTTATAATTTATATAACACGTTTATTCTGAAAATGTATTCAATTCTTAGAAAGCTTTTATTGTAATGTAATGACCTTAAAGTTTGAAACATAAGTTAAAAAGTATTGAAATCTAAATAAGTTCAATATTATTAATTATTTTTTTTATGTCGTATAATTTTATTCACAATCTGTTCATAAATGTGACTATTGAGTAAATTTAAGATCTCGGTTGACATTAAATGGATAATCTTTCCCGGTGGATAGTTATGATTATGATGATTTGAATATTAATAATTACATAAATCTATCTACTAAATTTAGTGGTTTGGGATGCTTCAGCCTGTTCATTGTTTCACTGTTGTCGAGTAGGCCAATAGCCAGAACATTAGTATGTGACTTAAGTCTATCTTTCTATCTACTACAAAATGTTGCTATTGTATCCTCAATCATATCTATATGAAGATCTTCGTGTATTTGTTTATTGCATGGAGTCCTAATAATATTTCTTAGACATTTTAATTGGAACTTATTATTAATTAAATTAATATAATTTTTAAGTGTAAAATAATTACAGATATTTTTTTTATTTTATATAGAATTAGACAAAATCCAGGTAAATCTTATTATGAATTAAGATGAATCATCACATTTTATTTCAGCAAGTAAAATTTTATGTTTTCATGAAAAAGGTGATTCAACCCCTTCTTCTTCAGTCTACAAACATCCACTTCTAGACATAGGCCTCCTTCATATTCTTCCCCATCTTCTGTTATAATGAATATAATTTAGGGTAATAAGTAAAAAATGTTCTCCAAAATTTGATTTAATGCATTCAATAAATTTATAACATCTTCTTTAGCGTCTTATTCGAAACCTATTAATTGAGACAAAACTTCATTTCTGGAAAGTTATTTTTCTCTTGTCATAAAACTTCTGCCCATATGTTTCTTTAAATTACTGGCTTTGATATATTTATACTTCGTTATTAGAGGTATCTCTTTTTACTAATAAAGAAATATGATCTTTCTTTATTTGTAAAAAGAGAAATGTATAGTTATATTGAAAATAACAATGAGCAAATCGAACTTTGTAAACAAAGGATTTAGAGAAATAAATGATCAAATATAAGTTTCAATTTTACTTGCATATTTAAATAATTAACAGATAATCAATGAATATTGATATAATAATTTAAAGTAAAAAGATTTACTTACAAGATTTGATCCATACTTGTACTGCATACAGTTTTTGTGTATTTATTTATAAGATATGAAATGACTAGTAAATTTTCTAAAGTATTTACAAACAGAAAATTGGTTATTATAAATAAATATATAAAAATATCCTACAACTCTTAGCTAAGAAATTTTAGTGAATCTGTTCTTAATCTATGAAATTCAATTTTATAATTACCATAAGAAACCACACAAAAAACATTAGCAATTTCATTTTATAAATTAATATTGATTTAAAAGTTAAAGAATATTTTTTTCTAAATATACACCTTATTATCTTATTAAAGGAATTTATATTTAAATCTGCAAAAACTAATAATTTAAGATGATTTTACAATATTAAAGATGTGAAATTTTAAGAACCTTTAATTATAAACAAAGTTATGTAATATTTTTAGATTTAAAAAGAATATTAGTTAGTACAAATAGATTTAGGCCAATAAAAAAAATGTGTTAATAAAAAATTATAGAATATTTATTTCAATATGTTCAAATAAATGTTGTATTAAAAATGATTATATTATAGTAAAAATATACAATTTTAAGTAGATTTTAATAAAAAAATTTACTTCTAAAAGTGATAAATAAATTGGAAAATTTGACGAAAATTAAATAAAATTAAAAATAAAATTATACAAATTATATTGAAGTTTATTTAAGTTTCTCTATATTTTTTATTTCTATGCTGTCTACAAAATTGCCAGACAGAAGCGGTAGACAATGTTGTAGGTTAGAGGAGATGCCTCATGAATATTCTATTGCCAATTAGATGTTCCTTTATTAATTTTAACACATTAGTCTCATCCGGCGAAGGAGCGCGTAAATAACAATAATTATTATGACATAAATTACGCGCCTAATTGGACGTACAATTAAAAAAAACTAAAAGAAGAAGAAGAAGTGGGAACAAATCATAGGTGTGAAAAAATGCAGATTTTTATTTCGCTCGACTGGAAAACGGTAGTGGCAACGCGGTGAAGGGGGAAAGAAAAGGGATAATGATGAAGAGAAAAAGGTGGTGAAAATGGGGGGGGGATGTATAAAACGGAAAGAATCGAGTGAGAAGGGGGAGGCTCTAAAACAGAATGTAATGTGTCAACGGAATCCAAGTGTAACAATTACCGTGAATTTATGCGCTCTTTATATTTTATGCTTAATTAATATTAATGGGCGCGCTTTAATTAAGATTTTAACACGGTTTAGAGATAATGCGCAAAAATCGCGACGATAAATCGAAAAATACGGGCGTGAAATACGGGCGGCGGCCGAAGGTTATTAGATAATTATATACACAATCTAATCGATCGATCCGTTAATTTAATTAAATTAAATTAATTATGTATTATGCAACAAAGCGAGAGAGAAAAAAACATATATTTTTATTAATTACTTCTGGACGTTCGGTGTATGTTTTGCGTTCGTATGTTTATATTATCATTGTTTGAGATTAATTTCGCGCTCGGTGTTAATGGAGAAAACGTTTGCGGCTTTTGGGGGCGCAGCGCCTCTGCGAATGTGGGTGGTGGTGGCGGCTGCTGCCCCCTTTTTGGATTTTGGAATGGGGGTGTGGTTGGGTTTTCGCCGTTGCCGTTTGCTGAGGGTGTGTTGGAGTGAAAGGGGGCGAGTGGCAGTGTTGGCTACTT
Source organism: Nicrophorus vespilloides (assembly GCF_001412225.1). Lineage (NCBI taxonomy): Eukaryota > Metazoa > Arthropoda > Insecta > Coleoptera > Silphidae > Nicrophorus > Nicrophorus vespilloides. The sequence continues at coordinate 20,562 of NW_017095826.1, forward strand.
AAAGTGGGACAGAGCAGCACTTCATTGGTATGCATTGAGGATTTATACAGGCATGAAGCCAAAAACATTCATCAACGTGGATTTAACTGAAACTCTGATTCATTGCGGCCCCTAATATATGTTCAGCTTCAGCACTGCACCTAGCTGAAAATTATTATTTACTGAAGAACAGAAACAGACGCACAAATGAAATAACGATACAAGCGCGAAGCTGAGCAGAAAACTTAAAATAGATCTGCTAAAAGGACACAATTTAAATTTACAATTCTGAAAGAATTCTTACAGAAAATCAACAAAATAATAAGAAATTGATATGCCCATATTACATATTTTCAGTTTTACTGAATTCAAATTTTATTTCTAATGACAAAACTATTTTCCATAGAATCTAAGTTTAGAATTTCTTTTCACAAACTTCGAATAGATGTTTAGATTTAAAACAAAGTTTACTAAAAACAAATATATTTGACCATTATTAATAATCAATAATTGTATCCATCTATAATTTATTGATTTTTTAAGAAATTTTTAGTTTCATTAGGGTTACAGCAATGAAACATCTACTATCAATCATAAAACTGATCTTATTCATTAAAAAATCTTAGTATAAATTTCCTACTTAATAGAATATTATTAATTTTCGTATGTGTTGTAAAAAAAATCATTTGAAACATATATTTTTTTTTCTATTTTTATATTTCCAATAAAATGAATGTATTCATTCTTTGATAAAAGTTGTCTCATGTAAATTGTATGTAGTAATTTTAACTTATTACGTGATAATATCAAATGAGTAAATTGTATTACGTTCAATAATCTTTAATGAATGGAGTAAATGTTGTACAGCTTTACTACAATATATAATATTATATAGTTTCTTATTTAGATTAATCGAGCAAGATTACAAAGACATGATAACAAGGTAAATCGCTAAAGCGTATAATTGAGTTAATTGAAAACGTGTTAACATACATAATAATCATAGGAAATGCATGTATTTACTAATTACTATATTTGCTACAAACATTATTTTCTCAATCTTTTTTTTATATTATTAATAAACAAAATGTATTGCATAACAAACTGCAAAGAGATATTGACCACAGTTTTTAAGCCCTTATTTTGTATTATTTTAATCAAATTTAACAAAAAAATGTCCCCAAAAAAATGTCCCCAATCAAAAATATGATGATTTCAAAGAATAAATCAAATGTCCATTCCTTGTGTTTAAAAAACAATGAAATGTCAAAAATCTGTCAAATATGTCAACAATTAAAATATTTACGTTGCCTAACTTAGATATAATTTCTAAAACTAAATTAAGTGTCGAAATTATCATCTACCAACATATGTTTAGTTATTCGTTTTCGTTTATATAGATGTATTTAAAAACAATTGAATGTCAAAAATCTGTCAAATATGTCAACAATCAAAATATTTACATTGCCTAACTTATATAAAATATTAAAAATAAATTAAATGTCGAAATTATCACCTATGAACATGGGTTTTCTTATTAATTTCCCTTTATATAGATGTGTTTAAAAACAATTGAATGTCAAAAATCTGTCAAATATGTCAAAAATCAACATATTTACGTTGCCTAACTTATATAAAATATCAAAAACTAAATTAATTGTCGAAATTATCACCTATAAACATGTGTTTTGTTGTTAATTTTCCCTTTATAAAGATGTATAAAAAAAAATGTCAAAAATCTGTCAAATATGTCAGCAATCAAAATATTCACGTTGCCTAACTTATATAAAATATCAAAAACTAAATTAATTGTCGAAATTATCACCTATAAACATGTGTTTTGTTGTTAATTTTCCCTTTATAAAGATGTATTTAAAAACAATTGAATGTCAAAAACCTGTCAATCAAAATATTTATGTTGCAAACCTTGTATAAACTTTCAAAAATTAAATAATTTGTCAAAAGTATCAGTTATCAACTTATTGATGTATTAAAAAAAATGACATGTGTCAAATAATAGTAAATCAATATAAGTAAGAAATTAGCAATAAATTAATTAATTTCTATATTTTTTTTATTTAAAAGTAATTAAACAGTTTAATTGTTTAACAAATATTGTAATAGTTTTATCCATTGAAATAGCTCAATTATCTGATTCCAACCTGACATTACATGATTGCGATTTCAGGAATTTGTGGTATCTAAATATATGGACTACAAGTCCAGCAAAACATGTTTTATACGAACTTCTCGTGTAAATCCATATTAGTCTGTTGTAATTATACGAGATCAAAACCATTACTTACCTCTTCATTATTCCATCCAGTACTTCCATCAAAAAATAACTAAACTTCTTTTATAGTTCCAGAAAAAAAAAACTTTTTCATTATTCAATTAACTAAAATCAATTGCTTTTTTTTCTAAATAATGATTAGCATTAATATAAAAATTTTATAATTTCGATGAATTCCAAAGAAATAGTAGAAATTCCTCTTTTTGAAACCTTTATTTCAGTGTATAATTAAAGAAGCAATAAAATATCATTTTTATTTGTTAAAATTACAAAAAAATCCAGTTGGTAAAAGGTTAAAAATCATCCATCCGTAATATGCTTTGCTTAACTTTCGTATAAATTGGAACATTAAACACTCGAAAATCAACTTTATTATGCAGTAATTCACACTGCATCCACACTAAGCGTGATTTAAGAATATATCTTTATATGAATTGTATACAATTAAATCTATTAGTTCAGCTTAATTATCATTAAAGTCTATGATGAGTAACAGTTGGTATACTTGACTTGACAGTCATTAATGTCACATATAGTGAGGACGAATGAAGATATTGTAAATTTGCAGTGCACTTAAGCAATTGAGCATTCGTTAAAATCGACGAAACACCTGTAACGAAGAAGTCCATAATAAAAAGAGCTCTTTTTCCAGAACGATGATTGCCGCATCGTCAGCTCCATCTATGGATGCCGTTCCGCGAATGCTGCCAGCTGCTGCGTGCGTTTCTTTAACTTTAGGAAAATTAGATTTATCGCTTAATTCCGATGAATTCCAGCTACAAATATGGTGCAGATCCGGAAGAGTACGTCGTGCCATAAATCCGCTTAATTAGAACGTGAACAAATTCTTTTATAAGAAGATTTCACAATTCGCACCAGTTTTTGGAGATCATCCAAAATCATATAAAAAATACTAAACAAATATATCAAGTTCTAATAGAATCCAGAAATACTACATAACTATTATAAAACGCTTTATATTATTGCAAACACTTCAATTTTTTTCAGACTTTTAAACGATTTTCTTGATGTATACATAAAAGCTTTAAATAGAAAGAAATGTAATAGAATAGAAATAAAAAAAATATTTTACATATATTTTGTAGTTTTTTAAACGCTTTTTATTAACTTCTATCAGATTAATAGAAACAAGTGCAGAATCGAAACAAAGAAATTTAAAAAATGCATGTTTTAGACATATTCCAATAAAATTAACAGAAAGCCACGCAAAATGAAAAAATATTTTAATAGAAGTTCTTTAAGTTCTTCTGAAAATATCAGAAATTTAATATAATCAGATGTTCAAACAGTATAACATTGAAGATTTTTCATGAAATTACATCATAAAAATCTGGAAAACAATCATTAAAACCTAGAATTAGAGGAATGAAAAGATTTTCAATTGAAATAAAGAGAAAACACCTATAATATCAACGGACATTAGAAAAATTATATTTTTATTGAAGATTTCCATTTCCGGTTAAAATAATAGCGTAAATTCAATAGATTCAAAAGTAATAATTATGAAACTTTATTATTTTCAATCAATTATTATTACCTTTGATGAAAATACAATATGAAATTTTCGAAAACAATCATGAAAACCCAGTACAATTACAGGACATAAGAAAATGGAATTAAAGATTTTCCAGCGTAATAATTGCAAAAAAAGTATTTTTTTTTATAAATTTTAAATGTTTTTTATGAATATATCGGAATCAGTAGAATTCGAAGAAATTCTTGTTTTTTTTTTGAGAATTTGTTACTACATCATAAAAACCCTATTAATTTGAATAGTTACATTACTATTAAAGATTTTCAAACGATTTTCAAAATCATTAGAAATAATTGTCAAAAAGTATACATTTTTGGAGATTTAGAAACGATTTTTACTTTACATCAGCGTTTTACAAACAGTGAGGCACATCGCTATACGGAGGAATATTTTTAATGGAGGCGTACTAACATCAAGTTTGGAAACCACTGCTCTACATCAAAGTAGTCATGAAAATCCAGTAGAATTATAGGAGATAATTGAAAAAATTACAAGTAAACAAAAGTATATTTTTTGCAGATTTTGAAATGATTTTTACTCTTTATAAAGTTTATAGTAAAAACCATAACAAAAACCAACAAAAAAATATTTCTTTTTAAAAAAGTTTTTAACAGTATAAAATTAATGGACAACAACATAATTGGAAAAAAATGTTTAAAAATAATTACAAATATATTTGGAGATTTTTAAACGGTTTTTATTAAAATAAATTACAGTCACACAGACGACAGATAGAGGGAGAGGCCTATATTACACACTGAAAAAAAAAATTCTCGTGTATCATTTTCTTCTTACTTTTGAGCAACAAATAAGCAACAAAAAAAAAATTCGTATCCACATATGTCAAATATATATGCACGTATTTATTATATATATTTTTATAGTTTAAGAAATAAACAAACAAAAAAACACGCCGCCCACGCGGATCGGAATCGCAACAATTTTCGCAGTGAAATTTCGATTTTCCGCTCCACGAGTCGCATATAATAATAATAATAATAATTAATAAAAGAAAAAAATAATAATAATAATTAAAACAAACAATAAAAAATATTTCTAAATTGAATAGTATACACTCTATCCTTATTTTTTTAAATATTGGAAATATTACAATATTTTTTTTTTGTATTTATATATATATATAGATTTTTTTTCTTTATGTACAAGTTTTGGGATTATTACGTATATAGGTTTTGTATTATTTAAATTTATATTTTTTTTTTGCGAATTTTCTTCTTTTTTTTTCACATTTACGTATAAATTCAAACGCCCAAACACACTGGGAGTTTTTTTTGTCTCAATCTGCAAGGTACGAGAGTTCCTCGGGTCGCAGTACTTTGCCTCATCGAAATCTCGCTTCGCCAGATTACATCATAATAATAATTATTATATAATATTTTTTTACACACATTTATATATTACATTATTATAAAAATTTAAACCTTAAGTACATCTCTTTTAAAGTTAAAAAACGTATACGATTTGTTGTACTTTCGTTTCAGTAAATAACAAAATAAAAACATAGGATTAAACCACAAAAAAAATATTTATAATCATAATAATATTACTAAAAAAAATCGAAATATACAGACTTAACAACTAAACAAAACAGAAGAAGTAGAAGAAACTTAAACATCTACACTTTAAGGTACACTACGCACATCATCATTGCCTTATATCCAATAAATTCTTGTGGAGGTTTTCATTTTTATTCAATTGAGTTAAATTATTTATGTTCATTATTAAGTTTAAATTTCAGTTTTTTAGGGTATTTACAAATGTTAAGTAGGAAACTGAATAATTAAATCCAGTGTGATTGGGCTGAAATTGTCGCTGAAAGCCACTGAAAAATAACCAAATTTCAATACCAAAAACAACTAAAAATTATATAAATAATAATATTAATAACGACAGTACAGAGATCCATTTCGAAACGTCCTGTTTTCTAAATTAATTTCGTTTCATTACGTATATTATATAATGTATTTAGTGCCCTAAACATACATTTAATCCTTGTTAATTAAATTAGTAATCAGTCGCTGAGATTACTTAAAAATTACAATTACTATCTTTTTAAATATATTATATTTATTATAATATCTATTAGGATTAATATTAAATATTGTTTTTTACGTATATCTGTTTCACCCTTCATCCTGCTTAATCCTCAATTTAATCTCGATTTTTAATATCCAATATTATCATTCCTCACAATATGGCACAGTTACATACATGTCAAACTGTATATACAACTTTGAACTATAATTAATCCATTTACTTGTATTTTTTTCTTCACTTAACATTTCCGAATCTTAGCTTATCAATATAATACATATATAAATTTATCATTGCAATAATTATTACGTATTTAACTTTTTTTGTTGTCTTCTTCATCGTTTTTAATCAAAATTGGAAAGTTCAAAAAATATTTTATATATATATCATACATATACGAAATACTTTGGGATTAATTAATTTAATTTAATTAAATTATATTCATTTACACACTTAATCACTAATAAGTATACACAATATCTCTGTTCTTGATTTTTTTTTTATATAATAATAATATAATATTTATAATTAGATTTTTTATTCTCTCACGCTTTTTTTGTTCTTCGTCTCTCTCACAGTGAAAACAGCGTCCAAAAAGAGGGCGTAGTACGTATAAGGTTTTCAGTTTGTGTTCATTTTTTTTTGTTTTACTATAATAGAATATTTATGTTATTTTTGGACAATGCGACTTAGGGGTCCCGGCGAGGGTTGACGGCTCCTTGTACAGCGGATGCTTTTTAGGCATTTGGAAATCCTGCAACACGACCACGAAAAAAATCAGAATTAATACAAAAATTTTCAAAATAAAATATAAATAAATTTTGATACAATATTTTTTTTTGTGTAATTTCCTAATTGGAATCGTCGTGCACTAAGCACTAAGATTTCAGTTAGATTGAGTTACAGATAGGTAAAGTCAATTTTGTTAAATTTAGTCATCAAAACGTGTTTTTTTTTAACTTTTTGTTGGAAAGATTCGAAAGCAAAGCATCCACGAAAACGAGCTAAAACGACCCAATTACTAAAGACCACTTTTCAGAGTACATCAAGATACAATTATTCTTCTGAATTATTTATCCAATACTTTAAGATCAATCGATTACTTGAAGAAAAGTACAAAGATTTGTCTCTATAAAGTCATAATTATTTTTTTAGAAATCATAAATAATGGATAATTTCTTTAGTTTTGAGATAAAATAATGGAAATGGTTACTTCATATTTAAATTAGTTGTAAGGAAAGTATTAAATTTGAAAATATTCATTTATTAATATAAAATAGTTATCCAAAAGAAAGTAAAAAGTTTCCATTTTACATCATTTTTTCACTTAATAATTTTACCTTTTACCTTTATATTTTTACGAAATATATCGTAATTTATAAAATATAAAGTTTTGAAAACATACAACAAAATTAAGATAAAGAAAATACAACAACTAGTTGTACATTTCACTTTTTTAATTTTGAATAATTTGAGAATTGTTCTAAAGAATTGTTAATAGTTTGTCAAATATTAAGTTTCAAAATATTAATTTATAAAATTCAGATAAAAAATAAAAAAGAAAAGTAGAGATGGTTTCCATTTTACATTCATTGTTAATAACATTTATTTTTTCAATTAAACAATTTATGTGGTATTTTCTGTGCTCATTATTTTTTAAAGATTTTAATTATTAATACGTCAGCTCTAACTACTAGATAACTTTTACTTTGTAGTTTGTTACCTTTGGATGCCCATTACCCAGTTAACTATATTTATAAAGATGTATGTTTAAACTAGTTATTTTGTAACAAATAACATTAAAAAAAATGGAAATGAGGAATAATATAGAGGAAAGTATTGATTCGTTAAATATTTATTTTTAGTTTTCAATTTACGAATTTTCACCTTACGAAATTCTATAAATAAAAAATAATTAAAAAGTGTAGATAGTTTATAGATTATTTTCCAAATTTTGACATATTTGAGCAATTAACAGATTTTTTTCAATTAAACAATTTTTATTGTATTTTCTCCGAACCTAAAACCGAAATGAACCGAAATGAATTTTTAACTGAACCGTATCTGTACCCCGAACAAAAAATTGTTGAATTGAAAAACCGATACCGGAACGAAATTTTAATTACGGTTAATTTCGTTCAATTATTTTGTTTCATTAAATTAATTCATAATCGCTTTTTTTCATGTATGCTCTTTGATAGTAATTTGCCGGTGCTAATGTTTTGGTTTATGTATATAGACTTTCGAAAAATTGTTAATAGAGTATAAGAGACATACAGTCTCTTTGAATACTCCGAATTATTTTTTCAAATACACAAATATTATATATATTATAAACAAAACCATCAAGGCCGAATTTCGTGGGAATGCTTAATCATCAATATAAATAAAGCTTCAAAAAACCACCAATCAACCACCAACTAAAAAGAGAAAATTTGAAGAAGAAAGGGCAAGCAACTAACATTAGAACAAACTCAAATGAAAGTGATTAAAAAGGATATTACTGCAAACATGACCGAAGAAACATTACAAAGTGCATGTGTTGAACTAGTCACTAATTAAAGTTTATTTCTTTTGTATTTTTAATTCTATAATTGAAAAAAATAGTAGGGGAATTTGGTAAATCAAATTAAACCAAAATTTGATATTACTAGATTTAACTTTAAATTGCTTTTTTTTCGATTTTAAATTTTAATTTCAACTGGAACTGAACCAGAACCGAACCGAAACTGAACCGAAATGTTTAGACGAACCGAAACCCAATCTGGAACATTAACTTGGAACGTAACCGTAAACCAGAACGAAATTTATTACGGTTCCACTCTATGCCACTCTATACCAGTTAACTTTTACTTTGTAATTTACCTTTGCAAGCAAGTAATATTTCAGAAATATTTTTTAGATATAAGTAAATTTTATAAATGTATTATAGAGAGAAAAGTGTTGATTGGTTAAATATTTATTTTTAATTTACA
>NW_017095826.1:29443-42710 GCF_001412225.1 Nicrophorus vespilloides
TTTTTGTTTTACTATAATAGAATATTTTGTTTTTTTGGACAATGCGACTTAGGGGTCCCGGCGAGGGTTGACGGCTCCTTGTACAGCGGATGCTTTTTAGGCATTTGGAAATCCTGCAACACGACCACGAAAAAAATCAGAATTAATACAAAAATTTTCAAAATAAAATATAAATAAATTTTGATACAATATTTTTTTTTGTGTAATTTCCTAATTGGAATCGTCGTGCACTAAGCACTAAGATTTCAGTTAGATTGAGTTACAGATAGGTAAAGTCAATTTTGTTAAATTTAGTCATCAAAACGTGTTTTTTTTTAACTTTTTGTTGGAAAGATTCGAAAGCAAAGCATCCACGAAAACGAGCTAAAACGACCCAATTACTAAAGACCACTTTTCAGAGTACATCAAGATACAATTATTCTTCTGAATTATTTATCCAATACTTTAAGATCAATCGATTACTTGAAGAAAAGTACAAAGATTTGTCTCTATAAAGTCATAATTATTTTTTTAGAAATCATAAATAATGGATAATTTCTTTAGTTTTGAGATAAAATAATGGAAATGGTTACTTCATATTTAAATTAGTTGTAAGGAAAGTATTAAATTTGAAAATATTCATTTATTAATATAAAATAGTTATCCAAAAGAAAGTAAAAAGTTTCCATTTTACATCATTTTTTCACTTAATAATTTTACCTTTTACCTTTATATTTTTACGAAATATATCGTAATTTATAAAATATAAAGTTTTGAAAACATACAACAAAATTAAGATAAAGAAAATACAACAACTAGTTGTACATTTCACTTTTTTAATTTTGAATAATTTGAGAATTGTTTTTAAACAATTTGTACAATACACTAAGTTTTGTCAAATATTAAGTTTAAAATTAGTTATTCAATTATTATAAAATTCAGATAAAAATAATACAGAAAAGTAGAGATGGTTTCCATTTTACATTCATTGTTTTCTATGCTCTCATTATTTTTCAAAATTTAGACGTATTTAAGTTAATAACAATTTTTTTTCAATTAAACAATTTATGGTATTTTCTTATTATTTTAATTATTAATCCGTCAGCTTCTAACTACCAGATAACTTTTACTTTGTAGTTTGTTATCTTTGGTCACCTAACTAGTAGATTTATAAAGATGTATGTTTAAAATAATTATTTTGTAACAAATAACATTAAAAAAAATGGAAATGAGGAATAATATAGAGGAAAGTATTGATTCGTTAAATATTTATTTTTAGTTTTCAATTTACGAATTTTCACCTTACGAAATTCTATAAATAAAAAATAATTAAAAAGTGTAGATAGTTTATAGATTATTTTCCAAATTTTGACATATTTGAGCAATTAACAGATTTTTTTCAATTAAACAATTTTTTTTGTATTTTCTCCGAACCTAACGAAACCGAAATGAACCGTGAATTTTTAACTGAACCGTAATAGTAACCGGAACAAAAAATTGTCATTNAACAATTTTAGATATTTATTATTCATTAAGAATTTCTCGAAATTCTATTCAAAACAAATTAAAATGTAACGCAAGATTTGAAATTTTAATAATATCAATACTATTTAAAATTATTAAATTAATTATAATAAAATAACTTTAAAAAATCTATAATTGTTTAATTAATTGGCTTTATTATTATTAAGAGTAAAAACGTAATGTCATGAAAATACTGAACTATAATTTAAATTGAAACTGAAACAAAAATACGAATTGGCAAAAATCAAAGCAAACAGAGAAAAAAAAGATGACTGCCAGAAATAAATAAATACGAATGAAAAAACAAACGACAACAAACAAACTAAAAAAATAAAAATAAAAACAAAACACTGTGTGGTTTGTCAGATTTATGGTGTGCCAGTGAATTTTGAATATCGAGTTTGTAAAGCCGCATATCATAGATCATAGGGGGCGATGCTCGTCGGCGGCAGTGGGTGAAAAATAGTGGTTGGGGGGCGGTGGTTCGGATGGTTTGGCGGCTGGCGCCACCCCCGATTTATTTGATGCGCGCTATTTTTGCGCGCTAATTAACACGGTAAAAAGTAGATAAATAAAAAAATTGTGTATGTGCGTATATTTATTTATTATATATTGCGTTTACGTATTTATTGCTCTGCAAGCGATGGCGAAAAAAAAAGTATATTTATATAAAAAAAAAGCATGCCATGCCCAAAATTCAGAGGGGGTGGCAAAAACAAAAAATAAATAAAAACAACATCAAACGAAAAAAAAAAGAACAAAAAAATCTAAAAAAAATACAGGTCGAAATGCAAATGATAGTTGGGAGTTTTCAATTATTTGATTAATTATTGTTAGAAATTTTAAAATCATTGTTTTTTTCAATTAGTTTGTTTTATGAATTTTATGAAGATTATCTAAGATATTTCTGTTGTCTCAATGTAATAAATAAATTGAATATTTTTTCTCTCGTTTTTTTTTAATCGAAAATATGATGTTTCTTATTACTAATAATTTGTAATCACTTCAATCTAAGTTGATTGCATAGTTATATAATTATTCACATTGATAAAGAAAAACTTGTTAAAATTAAAAAAATCTTCAAAGTTTAGAATTTTTAATTTAATTCATTTATATTTTTGATATTGATTTAATTACATATTTCCAATTAATAGTAATTTTGATTGACAAAAAAATATACAAAATTTATACCGATTCAAGTAACTAAGTTGAGATAATTTACCAAAAGAAAGCTATAGTTTATATAATACTTGAATTCATATCTACAAACTGCAGTATTTCCTCAAGTACAAAAAGTACTTTCTTTAAAGAATTTGGGGTTTAAAATTGGATGCGTCTTATACAGTGGTGATTTTAATAATGCATTTTCTTATTTCAGTTATACCAAAAACTATAATTTATGAAATACTCGATTTACCCCTTTTTCGAAAAAAAAAAATAGATCTAAACACTTATAAAATACGAATATATAAATTCAACAAAACCTAAACTACATTCAAGTATAACGCACAAACAAACACCCAAAAAAATCATATAACTATAGATTACATAAGCAAATAACAAACAACTTCCGAAATTAATAAAAGTATTCCAAAACTGAGTTATATGGGAGGGAGAGAGTTCCGTTTTGTTTTTGAGTGAGCAAACGAATGTTATTCAAATTATTTCGTATTTATTTTATGATTCTGGTGTCTCGAAGGACGGAAATTTTTATTTCATGCAAATGCCACTTGCGGCACACAACATACAAGCAAACTAAAAAAAAATAAATAAATAAACAGAAGAAAATTGTAGAGCGAAAATTGGAAACTATAATTCTCTTCTTTCTGACGCATTTTTTTTTTGTTAGTCTGCCCCTTTTCGTGAGTGCGCGAGAGTAGATAACGACTTTATGTAGGCCTTTAAAGAAAAAAGGGAAATGACGTAATTTATGTGTCGCCCCCAACGAAAAAAAAAAGAGCGATTTAAATTGTAAATAAGATATATCAATAATAAAGGAGATTTTTTTTGTATACTTCTTGATTCTCTCCTTCTATACGGTTAAGGGTGTGTGTGTTTTTTTTTATATTATTCTATTCCTCTTTGCTCTCCGAGTATGGAAGACTAGAAGGGTGGGAGGTATAAAGAGTGGCCAACAAATCTCTGTCTGCCGCACTTCCTCGAATTTTAAAGCACTCTTATCTATAGATTGAGGTGCACACAGCAACCCCCTCGAATCTCGAACCCCTCCTCTCTGAAACTTCGTATCTAGGCAATTCCTCAGCCGCCCGACAGGTTGCCATGGGAATAAATCTACTCCAGCGTTCTAATTGGCCCACCCCCCGGGCAATTCCTTAGGTATTTCGTTATTTTCCTGAAACGAATTTTCCAGGGGTTGCGACGATGATGCAGGAGAGGCTTTAATTAAAGGATGTAAGGATGTGTGTAAACACGCGACTTCTTCCTTTTCTGCAACGTGGATGATACCTTCTCGCATGTGTTGAAGTTAAATGGTTCGACAAATTTCATACAGCATTCGTATTACGTTCGTTCGGGTGGATTTCCAGAAGGGAAAGAGGAAAATGTGGGAGCAAGCAGTCTTTGAGATACGAGCCAACTACTCTTTAAGTGGAGGGAATCCCTTAGAAGCGGGCCAAACCCTTAAAACTCTGATTTATCGGCCGCATTATTGTCTGCGCAGTTTTCCATCAATTCCCAACCAAGCATTGATAATACAAAACATATTTTTATTTGCGAGCAACTTTTGCCAAAAGAAAAACACCAATAAATTTATTCAAATACGGACGGTTCCTTGCACAACCTCATCCCCCCAATCCACTTCGCGTCTCACACAACTCCCGCTGCGGACGACTATGTATGTGCATGCATTAATACACCCTCCGCATTTAATTGCGAATCCGAACAACTGTTATTCATATGTCTGCTGACTAACGTAATTGAAGTTACAACTCCCAACATCAATATATCGAGTATAGCCTTAATATAGATCACAATACAATTACAGTAACTCGCATAGTCCGGTTTAGATTCGATCAGTCCGGATTCACTATATATAAAAACAAACTAAATTGTAGAAAACATTCAATTATTTTTTTACATAAATGATCAATTTCTTCCTATTTTTGTTATACAAAAAATTGCTTCGTTCATTATTTAGTCCCATTTTTTTATACAAAAAAGGTACAAATTAAAGGATAGAACCTCGATTAATACGGTTTTGGTGAAACCGATTATCCAGACTAGGCCTGAGATAATTTTATAGTTTTTTTTATATATAAAGCTGCACCCACACTGTGCCTTACAAGACACTTGCATATAACCGACAACCGAAAGACCGTCTATTGAAATCTCGACGTTCGAAATCCCAACTGTATCGAAATCCCGGCTGTATTAAAATCCCGACGCTTGAAATCCCGACTATGTCAAAATCCGACTACCATAATCTCGACTATCAAAACCCTGACTATATCAATATATATATATTATAAAGTATTATTATTAATTATTTCAATTTATATAATTTGAATTATTTGATGAAGTTTTTTTGTTATACAATCTTAATAAAAATATAAACGTCCTTAAAGCTCAATTTAGTTAAGCAACGTGCGTCTCGGATTATTTTTGATGGGTGATCCTTTGTTAACTCAAAGTATATTAAAATAGTTACATAACACCTCATACTTGTATCAATATCTAAACATATTTTCAACCGCATTCGTTAAAAACACTGATAAAAATTCTCATTAATTGCAATTCGTGATAGTTGATAAACAAATCCTTGATAACAAGCAACCTTTTCTCATTAATGCGTGATTAAAGTAGGTTGAGAGTAGAAAAAAAAGGGGGCCCATCAGGTGCGATAAAAAAGGTAAATAAATCTGTTCGAAATGAGTGGCGATTAATAAAAGCAATTAGCCCTTGATCGTTCGCTTATTTCACGCTGTACAATGTGTGTGGTGTGTGTACAATTTATTTTTTTTTTGGTTGGTCCGGTGGAAAGTGTGCATGGGGTTGGAGTGTAAGGGTTGCGTGATGGATGTGTCCATCCGAGGATTTTGTCCGGTCCGGATACGGCGGTAGTAATTTGAAAGTAGTATTTTTTGGGGGTTTGTGTGCGCGTTAGGAATGAGGGGTTTCGCTCAATTGAGAGAAATGGCCGAGCACGAGCGAAAGAGAAGCCCGAAGGGCGGTTGAATAAGTGCGAGGAAGAGAGAGATGGATGGTTTCGGAGAAGGGAGGGCGCGATCGTGGGGTGTGCAGCATCGAGAGGGGTGATCCATCTTTTTTGCAATACGCTTGTAACATGTGGACGAAGAAGGATACAAATGGTTCTGCTGCTGCTGCTACTGCCGTGTGCGCACATACAAACTGGGGGGTGGAAAAGCATCCGTAAGCCTCGATACGGGAGGAGGGCGCAACCTTCGGGGCGCAAATTTAATCTCAGGATTGCGCCTCCAATTTGCATACACTATTAGCAACCTGTATTTATTCAGATACGTTCCCAAAAGAATTGAAAATACAAGACAGATCTTAATTACTCAATCACTCAAACTAAGAACATTTAAACTATAAACAATCTATTTTAGTACTCTATATTTGTAACTAAAAAGCTTTTCCCAAATTATAGAATTTTATATAAAAAAAATTAAGACTAATCAAAATTAGTAAATAATCTAAATAAAGGCTGTTAATCTAAGAAGAAATTAATAATTAGAGTAATTAATTTTAGTAAAGTTAAAAAAATAGGTATTGTTTTGCGGCATTCCTGAAGTAACAATTATTTTACTCTCAACATTTTAAAAGAATGAATCATGAACCTCAAGTCTATTTACCGCGTAATAATTAAAAGAAAAGCTGCAAATTGATAATTTTGTAAGAATTATTATTAAAACTTGAAGTTATTTATCAATTAATTTTATAAGAATCTTAAATTAGAAAAAAAAAAACAAATGACCAAAGACGGAATATTTTTTCGTAAATAAAAGTTAACAACAAAACGTTAAGTTGATGTTCAGTTGCCTGAAAATACATGTTATGTGAGGATATATAAAAAAAATATAATGGAAACCAGTAAAGCGAGCACCGATTTAGTAAGTGTTGGATGTAACATTAACCATTTGTTCATGCACTGTTTATTGAGATGTCAGGGAAGAATAAACCGTGTGTTGTATGTGCGTGTGTGGTTTGTGCGGCGTCGAAGAAGGCTTTCCAATTGGAAAGCTCATCCAAACAAGAACTGCGTACTATTTTATCCACTTTTTTTTATGTTGAGAAGTGTAGACGTGGATCTTTCAAACAAAATGGTGCGTAGTTATAATAATATATTATATTTAAATAGTGGAAAACTACTATAAACTTCCATTTATATAAAAAAAAAATAGTTTCTTATATAATTTAAAGATTACTAGAATCTTCGAAATTATTATTAATAAATTGTATTCATGTTTTATTTTTTCAATTAAAAACACATTTTGTTATAAATTAGAATATTGTTATACAAAATATAACAAATTTCATTTATTACAAAAGTATGACAAAATACTCGTAGTAATAATTAGCTAATAAAATAGAAATATTAAAAATTGTTAAATGAAAAAAATTAAAATCTATGTAAAATAATATGTAAATAAACGTAGAAGGAATATTTTTTTAATGATTATTTGAGAAATGTAGTTAAAACTTGCTGAATTTCTGAACATTTTCTGTAAGAAATAACTAAAATGTATTATTAGATATTGATTACAAATTCAGTTCAAATTTGTGTCTTCTAACAAGAAAAGGTGTAAACATTAGATTAGATTTATTGACTACTTAAAAAAATGAGTTTGATATTTCCCTAATATTTGGCGATTTGTTGGTACTTATATATACATTTTCTTCGCACGAACTCGATGTGCTTATGAACGTACGCAGTTTTTATGTTTTTTAACATGACATGGATTTTACATTAATTTAATCATATACAACTCTGTAAATATTAGGGAATGTACGTTAACCTAAGAATGAGTGTAAATTGAATTAGATTGAATCTCATGATTGATAATCGTTTTCTATATATTTCTATATATAATGTCCTAACATTTGATACTTCATCAAATTTTTTCATTCTTGTTCAATCTTACAATTAAAATATACGTGATTAGATACTGACTATATTTTTAGACTCAATTTTCAAACTATGCCAATTTTTTTTGTATGTAAGCATATGAGGATCGGTTAACCGATTTAAGAAGTGAATTAAGATTCTTCGTATTACCACTAGCGTTAGCTCCGAAAAGTTCGTTATGCGAACATATTTTTTTTATTCGTAGTCCGAATTGTTCGTTAAGCTATGCCAACTATTAAAAAAAAACTGAGTATAACTTTGAAAAATTTCTTAGCATGTCTTCAATGATGTGTGAATATAAATTCAAATCAATTATTTCATCTTGTTCTGTGAAGATATATATAAATATGTATCTGTTATTGTAACAACCTTGTTCTTGTTTCTTTTTTTTGTATATTCTGCACGGTATTATGTTGTGCGAAGGAAAGGCAAGAGGGGGATGTTTTCGGTTTTGCGCTGAATTTTGCAGAAAGCCCCGACGCCGAACGCACCTGGAACTAACCATAAATCTCCTCCAGACGTTATACACAGCAACTATTCATTCCCTCTCTCCTTCCTACCTCTCGTTTTCTCTCTCTCTCTCTCTATTCCTCTGTATTTTTAGACGATTGCATCACACACACGCTCTCTCATATACATACATACATGCACATACATACAGACACAAGGTTTTAATATTTATTCGCGCCTAGAATTTCGTTACTTCCCCACGCGAAGACCAGACGCACACGTTCCCGCACGAAACGTACGTGTGTGTACGAATGTGCACCACGCTTCGTCCTTTTTTCCACCGTCCTCAACCGCAACCATCGACTCTTTACCATACAGTTATGGTCACTCCACGCAGATGAATTATTATGTAGCTCGGATAAATAGTAAAGCCATACGTGATTCGCAATTTGTCTGCGGGTGGCGCTACGCCCGATCCACCGACAGAATTCATAACGTCTTCTTCTCCTACAACTCCATCCTACTTCTACCATCATCTTATACCTTGTACACCTAGTCGTGTCTGTTGTTGTCCTCGTCGTTGTCGCGCACACACACACACATACATTCATGCATGCACTCATACATAGACATTCGCTCGCGCAAACAACAAATCTATATTTGTTACACAATCGCACACGCGGAATGACTAAATTACCCAAGACCAGATTTATTTGCCGTCGTCCGCTTAATCATCGGATTTTCAGTGCGCCGTTTTCCATTGTACAATCGGGGATTGAATTTCACGCTCGATTAAAAATCACTTCAATTGCAAGTGCGATGCAATGCTTAGGGGTTTTTCGGTAAAATGCACAACCGCACGTTCGAATGTTTCATCCTCTCCACCCTTGCCTCGTCCTTTCGCTGCATTTGAACTGCAACAATGTATTCGAAATTCCCAGTGTTTAACTATACGAAACATTTCAATATTATTGTGCATAGCGCTCTGCCGCGCAATGTAGTCACATGTTTAACGAATGTTTATGTCTAAATGTGTTTATAGTTAAAGTTACAATTAACTTTACATTTAACAAATCGCAATCAACGGAACTAGTCGAAAAATTAATATAGTTTCTTGTAAAATAGATAATAGTTTAAAAAAATTGTAATAGTAATTGATTTTTAGCTTAAAATATAAATTGTAAAATGCAACTGCTAAAGTACTAAAAAAATATCTAAGAAAACCTGAGATTTCATAATATAAAGTATTTTTTTATCAATCTACGCTCAATCAACGTACATAATATGTTTACTCATTTTATGCACGTTAATCGAATGCATATATTTACAATTTATTGGATACTTTTTGTTCTCCAGAACGTACGCAATATCCATAATAACGAACATTTACGATTTTTTTTAATGTATATGAATTGCCTTGATTTTTCAATTTCTATCTTTGATTATATTAAAAATGGCGAAATGTTAATCAAAATATACGTATTTATTTACATAAATTATGTTCGCAGTAACGTACTCACTTTTTCTAATAACCGTACTCAGTTTTTGTTTTAAATAATAAATTTTATTACAGTCTTATCAAAGAACAGTAATCATGTACGTATTAACGAATGTACGTCAACCTAGCTTTGACTGTAAATTGAATTGAATTGTATTAATTTCATCATTAAGAATTGTTTTCTATATTGTAAATATCAGTCATAATGTTCAAAGTTTTGTATTTCTCTCATTCATTATTTTTAGATCTGGAATAATGTAAATCAAAATACATGTATTTACTATTTGTGGGTATATATTTCCTTTTGTTCGCATGGACGTACTCAATGTTGACGTAGATTTTATGATTTGTTGAAATAGTAATTGCATGGATTTTACTTCAAGTTGATAAGAGAGCCGAAATTTGATACGTATTATCGAACGTACGTTAACCTAAAGTAAATTGAATTGGTTTGAATTACATGATTGCTGTGTTCCATATTGCAACCGTGTGTGCGTGTGTGGTTTGTGCGGCGTCGAAGAAGGCTCTCAAATTGGAAAGCTCATCCAAACAAGAACTGCGTACTATTTTATCGACTTTTTTTTGTTAAGAAGTCTAGACGTGGATCTTTCAAACAAAATGGTGCGTAGTTATAATAATATATAATATTTAAATAGTAGAAATCTGCTATAAACTTCCATTTATATTTAAAAAAAACGTTTTTCCTAATATAATTTATAGATAACTAGAATCTTCGAAATTATTATTAATAACTTGTATTCTTGATTTATTTTTTTCAATTAAAAACAAACATTTTGTTAAAAATTCAAATATTGTTATATAATGATAACAAAATATAACAAATTTCATTTATTACAAAAGTATTACAAAATACTCGTACTTTTCTACTAATAAAATAGAAATATTAAAAATTGTTAAATGAAAAAATTCAAAAAATCTATGTAAAATCTATGTGAAATAACAGTAACGAACTGGATGTGCTTATGAACATACGCAGTCGAAATTAGATACGTATTATCGAACATACAATAACCAAATTTTAATTGAATTAAAATATCAATTTTTTGTTCGCATTAACGTACAAAACGTTGTACGTACATATTTTGTATGATTTTTTTTTTAAATTAATAGTTTCATTGATTTGTCTATAATGTAAGCAGAGATCCGTAATCATGTACGTATTATCGAACGTACGTTAAAGTAAATTGAATTGGTTTGAATTACATGATTGCTGATAGTGTTCCATATTGCAAAAATATCAATCAGTGCATGTGTCGTCGACGTGAATTATCGTAGCTTCGAACCAATCATTACACGATGTCCTGATTTTTCAATTCTTCTCTTTCTCTCTCTCGCTCTCTCTCTGATTGTTTTAAATCTGGCGAAATGTAAATCAAATTACGGGGGCTGCGGGGCCTTCCGATAAATCAATTATAGCGTGATTTGATACATTAAGGTGCCCGTCAGGATTTATGATAAACTGCAGGCCTGATGAATTATTGTCCTTGCGCTCGTGTAAATATTCATCATTTGATTAATACGCACGAGCACGGAACACATATCAATCCGACGAAATCCATCGCTCGAAAACCGTTCTCCTTTCAATCCTCTCCATACATACTTCAACAACAACAACAATCAAATCCCAAAACATCTATCCTATATTATATAATTTAAAAAAAAAATCATACTTTAAGATTTTATCATTTGCTCAAGATATTAGCTTACTTATAAATTACATGCAAAAAATAATCAAAAAACTAATTAAATGGAATTATGGACATTTTCTGGTAAATGTGCATAATTTTATGTAACTATAGGTTTTTATTAGTAAAAGTTTAAATTTCATTGCTTATGGATACAAATTACTTTATTTAATTTGGTGTGACAAGCATACATAATAAAGTAGATTGTTACGTAATTAAAGTCAGAAACAATGCTCGTATATACATATTACAGCAACTACCGAAAACTCTTTGTATTTCCTCCGAAGTCATGGAATATATCAAACGGAGAAAGTGAAATGACACGTTATGGCCGTAATTATAACAATGCGTCTACTTTCCCCTAAAATTTACGACTCTACATTTTAGATTCACCTAATTTATCTAATATATATCTTCTCACTTGGGGTAGCAAAAAAAATCGTCGATCGAAAGTCTCTTAAAATCCGAAACAGACTATAAATTTTAATCCATTTTTGTATTTCAGAGGAGGGTTTTTATTGTCCGCTTGTAAACTTTCGCGTATTTTTTTATGCTCTCCGAGATGAATTCGCAAAAAAAAAACTTTTTTTTTTGTATATACACATACATATTTGCAGAGGGTGTACCAACAAAAAAAATATACTTCGTAGCCAGTTTAAATTTAAATAACAAGTGTAAATGACACCGGGGCTAATTATGGTTTATCTTTGTGAGCGCACCCCCGCGCCGCCGCCTCCGACCGCCCTCGTTAATCTTCATACAGTTGAAAATTTCATAAACACCCCCCGCGGGCGCCAGAGGAAAACAGATAGGGCGGTTTTTATTTGCTTTACTAAATATTCTTTCTCTCTCTCTCTCTCTCCCAGTTTTTTGTTTATCTCGGAGCGAATATTTCTGCCTTCGTCGGTGAATGTTTTAAATGTTGAAAAAAACAAAAGAAACTATAGAAAAAAAAACAAATTATGGGTTTTTAAAAACTTAGGCTGTAGGGAATATTTTAGGTGTTAAATGTTGGAAGACAAGAAATAAATGATTTATTGCAAAGTTACGCATTACTTGACACTTACTAAGTAGTTGTTAAGTATGATTTGAACAAGATTTATGAGTAGTTTCGATGAAAACCATAGCATATTAATAAAGTACTTGTATAACTATAGCGTTGTTTCCTTGACTACCATAGCTTATTTCTAAAGTACTTGTGTAACATACTTAACAAGTGTAGAGTAGTTTCAATGAATACCATAGCTTAGTACTAAAGTACTTGTATAACTATAGCGTTGTTTCCTTGACTACCATAGCTTATTTCTAAAGTACTTGTGTAACGTACTTAACAAGCGTAGAGTAGTTTCCATGAATAAAATAGCTTAGTACAAAAGTACTTGTGTAAGTTATGTGGCAAGTATAACGTAGTTTCCATAATTACAATAGCTTAATACTGAAGTACATATGTAAGTTATGTGGCAAGTAGAGGTTAGTTAGAGTGCCTACCATAGCTTGTTACTCAAGTACTTGTATAAGTTATGTGACAAGCATAGCAAATATTTCATGATTACCATAGCTTATTACCAAAGCATTTGTGTAAGTTACTTGGCAAGTGTAGCGCAGTTTCCATAACTGCTTTAGCTTCTTACTAAAGTAGTTGTGTAAATGAAATAGCCAAGATTGCAAAGTTTTCATGAATACCATAGCATATTACTGAAGTACTCGTGTAAGTTGTGTGGCAATTATAGCGTAGTTACAATGACTACCATAGCTTACATGACCAAGATAGCAAAGTTTTCATGAGTACCATAGCTTATTTCTCAAGTACTTGTATAAGTTATGTGACAAGAATAGCAAATTTTCCACGACTACCATATTATATTACCAAAGTATTTGTGTAAGTTACGTGGCAAGTATAGCGTAGTTTCCATAACTAACATAGATTATTAACTAAGTAGTTGGTAAGTTACATGACCAAGATAGCAAAGTTTTCATGAGTACCATAGCTTATTTCTAAAGTAC
>NW_017095826.1:42735-43156 GCF_001412225.1 Nicrophorus vespilloides
TTTTCAATGACTACCATAGTTTATTACCAAAGTATTTGTGTAAGTTACGTGGCAATTATAGCGTAGTTTCCCCAACTGCCTTAGATTATTAATTAAGTAGTTGGTAAGTTACATGGCTAAGATAACAAAGTTTTCATGAGTACCATAGCTTATTTCTAAAGTACTCGTGTAATTTATATCGCAAGAATAGCGTAGTTACAATGATTACCATAGCTTGTTACTCAAGTACTTGTATAAGTTATGTGACAAGAATAGCAAAGTTTCCTCGACTACCATATTATATTACCAAAGTATTTGTGTAAGTTATTTGGCAAGTATAGCGTAGTTTCCATAACTATCATAGATTATTAACTAAGTAGTTGGTAAGTTACATGACCAAGATAGCAAAGTTTTCATGAGTACCATAGCTTATTTCTAAAGT
>NW_017095826.1:43180-44332 GCF_001412225.1 Nicrophorus vespilloides
TACTTGTATAAGTTATGTGACAAGAATAGCAAAGTTTCCATGACTACCATATTATATTACCAAAGTATTTGTGTAAGTTACGTGGTAAGTATAGCATAGTTTCCATGATTACCATACCTTTGAACTCAAGTACTTGTGTACGTTACTTTAATAGATACATTGTCCAAGTAAAGACCAATAAAAATGTGTAATAAATAATTTTCATAATTAGTAATCAATATCCATTAAATTCTGTAAAACAAATCAATTATTTGCACAAACATATTCAAACAAATCGATTGAAATTATTCGACTGTAAACGAATTTATTTTCTCCTTCAATTTTATTTTTTTTTGTCGTTGCATTTTGTATTCAAACGCGACGGTGTTAGTAGCAAATCGCCATTAATGTTTATAAAGTTGTAATAAACCCAGTTCCCAACATACACACACATATATAAAAAAAAAGTTTAATTGGTGGCCGTTGTTTATTCCCTACATCGCTCTTCCACTCTCACTCCATCTCTCTCCCACTCGCACACACACACACAGTTTACCAGAGAGTTCACTCCTGTTACAAATCATTTCGCTGCGAAAACCGGAATCGTATATAAATTTCAATGAATAGTTGTGATTTATTGGGTAGGTAGGGCTTCGCTGGTGGATGTTTAAAAAGTTTTGCGAGTGAGAGAACCGCGTTTTATTGGCGCACTAACGTTACTGCTTTTTTTTTTGTCTTCTTCATATATTTCCTGGTTATTCCCAAACGTTTTTTTGTGATTATTTTTCTGCATGTTTTCATCATTCACTCACTCGTCCTTGTTTCATATCCTACATCATATCATCATCCGCACTTTATACGTGCGGTGTGTACGTTCCTATTATTATTTTTTTTGTACTATTATTATTGTAGTTGGCCGGTAGTGAAATTATGAATCGCATTGAGCCGTAGGGTCATAGGTCACGTGCGGTGCGCGTTGTCAGTGGTCAGTGCATTGTGATATCTGATTATGTTAAATGTTTTATGATCGCATTGTTTTATACTCGTAAATTACTGCGCCGCTACATTTATCAGCTTTATTCGCGTTTATTTATACATACAAACGCACACATAGAGCCAACATAGCAAAACAAAACTCCCCCAATATATATATATAAATATATATATAATTCA
>NW_017095827.1:0-1518 GCF_001412225.1 Nicrophorus vespilloides
TATATACGACATAACATAAATTATATAAAATATACTTAGAATTAATTAATATATATAACGTTTACACTAATTATAAATTATTTTGTTTTTTTTGTAACCTAGACTTAATCGAGATTAATTAAGTTGGTTTAATTTTTATCAGAAATATGTATTTTTTTTTATAATAAAATTTCTTAATTAAATTCGTTCGTTAATATACGTTTTTGTAATTAATTTGCGAAGATTCAAGCACTTTTAAAGTAAAAAATAATATATGTACATTTATTAAATTGCGATCCCATCAATGCAACTGAAAATTAGCCATTAGTATTTGGTCTTTGCTCTTCTCTGCATTCTTTGTAGGACATAACATAAATGATATAAAATATACTTAGAATTAATTTCATAAATAAATTCTTAATTAAATTAATTGAATATAAACTTTTACACTAATTATAAATGATATTAGTTTTTTTTGTAACCTAGACTTAATCAAGATTAATTAAGTTGGTTTAATTTTTATCAGAAATATGTATTTTTTTTTTATAATAAAATTTCTTAATTAAATTCGTTCGTTAATATACGTTTATGTAATTAATTTTTTACATTTTTTAAAGTAAAAAATAAGAAATGTACATTAATTAAATTGCGATCCCATCAATGCAACTGAAAATTAGCCATTAGTATTTCGTCTTTGCTCTTCTCCGCATTCTTTGTAGGATGAAGAAGAAAAAGCATTGCTGCTGCCACCAACCGAAGAGGGAGGCATATTTCATTACATTACTCGCTCGAATAAATACGAAACTTTCTCGTTACGAGATAAGAAGATGTTTTTTTTAAATTTATTTATCTCGCTTCCACTCTCCTCTTTCCTGTGCATCTTCCTCTCCATTCTTTTTTTTGTTCTTCTCCTCCTTTCGCTTCTTCTGGTCCTGTCCTAACCCGAATAAAAGAAGAAAAAAAGAAAACGCACGAGACAGCACCAGAAGTTTATGTATTATCGTCGGCAGACACACGTCCACCCACAACACTCACGCGTTCCCTCTTTTTTTCTTCTCCTCAATTCTCAGATCAATTGTCAACTTCGAGGAGGATCTTTTTCCTGTTGTCTCGAAAGTTGTAATTCGGTTAAACGCAACGAAACAAAACAAAAATTGCGTAACAAATGAATATTCCAAAGCAATCTATAGAGTTTTGCTACATTCACAACTATTCCATCTCCTTGCTTCATTACGTAACAACAATAATTTATCGAAAAAAATTAACCAATTTAACTCAGATCATCGCTTTTTTTTTTGTCCTGTTGTTCCTGTTGTCTCGATAGTTGTAATTCGGTTAAACGCAACGAAACAAAACAAAAATTGCGTAACAAATGAATATTCCAAAGCAATCTATAGGCTTTTGCTACATTCACAACTATTCCGTCTCCTTGCTTCATTACGTAACAACAATAATTTATCAAAAAAAATAGCCAATTTAATTCAGATAATCGCTTTTTTTTTGTCCTGTTGTTCCTGTTGTCTCGAAAGTTGTAATTCG
>NW_017095828.1:0-23939 GCF_001412225.1 Nicrophorus vespilloides
GAGCATTTTTTAAACTTTGAACACGAATTACAGCCAAACGGCTAAAACCACAGTAATATATGAATACTTGCTAGATTCCCCAAACATTCAGCTTTCATATGCATCTTTTGATTCATTCTATCTATTAGAGTATAGTTATATTCTATCAAAGAAATGTGAAAACACTGCTACTAATATTCGCGCCTCCCCTTAGACTAGTCCACGCCTCCCCAGAGAGGCGCGCCTCACTGTTTGGAAAACGCTGAATTAGATGATTGAAATAACATCTCATTTAAGACGCGTGACATGTGTTATAGAGACACACATCGAAATGTTCAACATTATTAATGACCACATTCGTTTTAAGAGAAGCACGCGAAAAGCACTCTTCCCGAAAGTCCTTTTTGTTGGGATTTATGTTTACTGTTAAATACGGCATTAATAATGGTTATCATTTTCTTTCGTTCCCGCTTTACGTCATATTTTTGTGTGCATGTAATCCACCGTAAAGGAGAGCCACAGAAGTCATTCCGACGTTCCGCTCCACCCATTTCTCTTCTTCATTCACTCATTTTCCTCTCTCTCTCTCACACTCTCTCTCTTTTCTTCTCTTACATTTTTTTTCTGTAGTTCACGTCCCATAGGCCTCAATTATACTTCCCTTTTGTGCTGGTCTCCCTTCCCACCTGCTTTTACAGCCCTCATTTCGCCCTTTAACGGGCCAAACAGGTGTATTGCGGCCGTAAATTTAATAACCTCCTAAAAATTTTAAAGGTGACGCATACACACAGACAGAGATAGAGAGATCGAGAGCGACCGGAACCCCGAGAGCCCTTCGGATAGTTCTTTATCAGCTGCGGCAGAAGTTGCACCAAGATAGAAAAACCGAAAAGGAAAATGCAGCAGTAGCAGCAGCAGCAGCAGCAGAAAATAAAGAAGAAAGGAGCGAACCGCAAACACACAACTTCGGTGGAGGAAATATGATTTCGCGTTCAAGAGATATATGTCGTCCCTAAAAAATGCAGCCGCCCCCGTTTTACGGAAAGCGGTCGAGGAGTTTCAAGAGGGTGGCGGTGGCGGCGGTGGAAGCAGTGGCGGGGCCAGCGGCCGAAATGAAATATAAATTGGGCGGCTCTGAATAAATGATGCGCGGCCGAAGGGATGGAAGGCACCCACGCCGGACTACGACGTCTTCTCTTGTTCCCTAACCAGGGACGTACTCAGAACGCGAAAAGCACTCAAATCGTTTCTTAAGACCTAGTATATTGCCTCGAGGAACACCAAATAACAAAGTTTAACAAAGCAATTATAAAACATCAAAGTCATTGCGCATTTAAATCATTAAAGGTTAAGAGTCAATTACAAAATAAAAAAATACATTATCTATACAAAAACAATTAGTAATTATTAATCTAGAAAGTACAATAGTTAGATGATTTCAAGGAGTAAATATTATATGCAGTTGCATGGTAGACTGATTACGTCCCTGCAGCAATGCCCTTTTGCGCCTCGTGAATAAAAAATGTACGGGGGTGGGTCGGAGGCCGCAGCGGCGGTCAAACGTGTAATATTGAGGACCCCCAAAGTGACACAACAACCCTCGAAAACAGTACGGAGAAGAAGAAAACGTCATGTCACGGCTAACATTAAAACTGTCTCACCTCCGCTACGAAAGTTGAATTCCTTATTGCTCAGAACGAGAATCAATGGCATCGAATCAAGGGGGAATGATGATGATATTTATAAGTTTTGGTGATTTGGAAATGTTTCAGCATCAACTTTCATATCACGAAACGTACATTAGAGAGATTGATCTTAAATAAAATAAAAGTTCTTCATTATACTCCTACATTCGTTCTATTTAATTCCTATTTGCACAATGATTCAATCTAATAAAACTATTCAAGTTTAAGCTAAGTTCGTACTAGTATTAAAAATTTGTTACACCTAAATACAAACATTTCGAGACCAAATGCGTTTGTGAGTCATCTACAGCTGCATGTAATAAACCGAAGTGAAGGTATTCGAGACACAAGCCCCCTTTTTATATTAAATTAATAATTGCGGTGTACCGAGCATTCGTGTTTCATTTTTTTTTCCTGCCGTTGCATGCACGTACGCATATTTATTTAAAAGGGTTGCCAACTGTAATTGGACGTGCTGCGGAAGTTCGGTTTCGTCCTGGTATCGATTATCAAATTCAATGAATTTGTTTGTATCGGTTACGTGCTTTTACGTAATTTCAACGTTTAATTATCAATGATTACAGAGTGCAAAAATCGTTGATAAATATTTAAGTAGAATAAAGAAACATTAAAAATATAAAGATAAATAATGTTTAAAATTGCATCAATTTAGACTACAAATTACATAAACAACTTTACTTTTCAATATTTATCTTGTATTTAACTTAAACAGTTCTTGGGAAATTTGCTAGAATAAAGACAGATTAATATTTTTTTAATTATACATCAAGTCGTTGCAGCTACAGCCTAATCTAATTGAAAACACGCTATAAAATAAAATTATTTTAAAATTAAAACTGTAAAAAAAAATAATCTTAGTTATTAAGTAATAACAAAGGGTGTGTTTCTTGCAGCGTAATCCAAACTCTAATACTCTAAATTTAATTAAAACTGTTAATGCGGTGCGCTTCCTAATGATCAGTTGATTAAATACGTGCACGTAACGGCGCGGGAGAAGTGTATGTGTGTTTCTGGGCGGTATTGTTGCGTCATTTTCTCTTCGGCTATTGTTTTTGGCTATCAAATATTTGCGCTCGTTAATCCTGCAAACGCGTAACATCATCCCCAAGGGAAACAAGGGGGAAGCAAACATCGCAACGTTCCTTCTGGCTCTTCCCACCCCCAAACTCCTTCTCCTCACAAATACACACATAAATACACACACTCGATACAAAAGGATACTTCTCGTAATTCATTCGCTAATATTATAAAACATTCACGTGTCCGACATATGCCCGATACAAAACAAAACACGAGCAGAAACAAAGCAATAATAAAACAAAACAGCAGCTCGCATCATAATGAAGCCATTTAACAATAACGGCATCATAATTTGCAGATAAACGGAACCGATCCTCCGAATCCGGCGATTAGCGCGGAGGCCGGAATCGATGGACAATAGAAAATCGACGGGATTACGCGGACAAATGAAAAAAGAACAAACAGGAAATCCGGATTTCCAACACCTATCTCTCTCCAATTCCACAATATAAAAAAAAACACAATTCCTTCCCTTTGTATTTGCGTGATTATTGGATGACGGATGGTTATTCGAGAAGAAGGTCGTCCACCCACATTACGATGCGGCGTTAAACTGAAAGCGACATAAAGTGTCCATATATTTTTTTTTATGTAAAGAACGCGAATAAAAATTATGCATATATTATGGATAGCAGCGAAAACCGCGAACGAAATTTGCATTCGAAACAAATGCAAATTGAGGAGAGACCCCATTGTATTATATAAAACGGCGAGAGGCGACGGCGTTCGCAATTATTTCGTTTAGGTGATCCTTCGAGAGATGGCCTCCAAAGATTCACCCTTCGAAACAGCCGAAGAAACGCATTCGTTACACGGAGGGAGGAAAAACAAGCAGGATTTATTTACTCCTGTAGAGAAGACATTAATTTATTGCATTCCGCAAGAAACGAGGCAACACGATAATGATTACGCAAGTATCAATCTTTGTTCTTTTCTGGAACGAATGTTAAAAACAAAACATTGATGAGTCATTTCTATTAGTTGCTGGGATTAAAAATACTTAATTTTGTTCTTGCTAGTATTAAAAAGGTGTTCAAAATGAACACAAAAAGAAAGTGAAAATTAAAAAGTCTTATTCAAAGTAGATTGAAAAATTGTAAAAATTGAAAGTGAACGGTAAATACTGTTTATTATCTATTCAATTTTATAGAACATGCAGTCTCTTCCAAATGGAAAGTAAAATAGAGTGGAAATTCTGACTCGACATAATATAGACGATGAAACGCAAGAAGAACAGAAATGGAAAAAGAACTGGTTTGATGCAAAGAAATGAATCACTTTAGAGAGGAAAATCAGAAATAGTGCATTTACTCCACGAGTTACAAAACGTTTTTCTTGCATAAAGAATATTAAAATTATAACATTTTGCTAATATAATAACAATAATAATTAAGTTTAATCTTCATGTTGTAAATTAAAGTCAACGAAACGAAATGATCTGACGTTAATAATTATGTTTATTGCAAAATGAAATTAACAAAATCCGATTGGAATGTAGTAAGTTCGAAAGTAGGACCAAATTAAAATCGCATTAAGAAATCATTAACAAAGAAAAAAGAAAATGAAACTTCAATTTCCAAATAGTTTAAATAACAATCAATATAAGAAGTGAAACAATCTACAAGAAGTATTGATTAGAACTGAAACTATGTAAATTTGCAATGTAAATCAACATTACGCGAGAAACAAAACACTCGTACTTTCTCAGAACAATTGAAAGGATTGGCGTCCGTCGTGTCCTCAGCGTTAAATTAAGGGCGTTACAATTTTGCGCGGAGGCTCGAGCTTATAATTCATTAACGAAATTCGGCACGTTTTTGGGCATTATCCGGCGGCTCGCAAACTGAATTACATTAGATGGAAATTGCGATATTTATTAAGCCTGCGGGATGCGCATAAATAGAGGCTCGACGGGGGGATGAAGCGGTGTGAGGGGATGGTTGAAAATTTCGGTGTACGTAATAAGCGTCCGTATTTCAGGGATTAATACGAATATATATAGAGAGAGAGAGTAGCGCGTGTATAATGCAAGGGACTGTCAAAACCTTCAACTTTGGGTTTATGCATACAAACACACATATGTGTGCAGGTAATATGCACATGGCAGGTGCTTTAATGGCTTTTTAATGTCCCATTATATGGGCACATACATAAAATAATAATCCATTTTGTCGCATCGTTTTAATAAATCGCATCGTTGCTGGTGGCGGCTTTTCCCCCGCGAACCTTAGCACAGGAAATAATGAAGAGAAAGAATGAACCAAAAAAAAAAACCCTTTTTGTATACAATATCCATCCACGATTGGGTTCGAAGGAAGTGAAAGGCCGAAAGAACATTCGAAACAAAAGAATGTAAATGTATATGCATGGAAATTAAAAGTGTGGCGGTTGAAAGAGGGGCGCGGGGGTGGAAAGGGAAAACCGCCACGTGGACACAAACAGTTTACTATGCAAATTGCCCTCTACCGAACACGCATTAAATATTTAAACGTGGAATCGAAAAGAGTTTTAAAACAATATAATGATAGCCGCCGCCGCCGCTGCTCCACTTTCGCAATTTAATTGTGGAAAAACGCCGTTCCGTGCCTCTTTATTAATTCATCCGATTCCGCCCAACGTTCTGTTGTTGTTTTTCACTTCANTTTTTTTACCCTGCTCCACCGACGTGCGCCGCCTCCACCAACCCCCCGTCGTGCTTCTATTTCAATAGAATAATAATATAAAACGTATATATGTGCATGTTGTACTTGTGTGTGTGTATGTCATGCGAGCGTGTTTATCAAAGATTAACGATTATCGATCGGCGATTCGGGGGCGGCCGCGGTGGCGGAAGGTGAACACGCGAAGGGAACGAGAAAACGGCGACCGGACCGCCGCACCTGCCCATTAGTTTTCCCCCTATGTGCTTTCCACGTACCTAGCCCCCTTCGATCGATGATTCTTTTTAGTTTTGCCACCCACCCCCCTACACCCCTTCCCGCAGCAACCAACACGCGGCGATAACAAAACACTTTAATTGGAGCTGAATAATTGCCGGATTATAATCGAAGACGGCGGGCGCCGCTCAGACGACGGAAAACCGAATTTCTGTTCTAAATTAAGTTTTCTGTTTTTTTTTCCCCCGATATGGAAATAATAATAATAAAGCGCGAGCGCTTGAACGGGTTGGACGAGGGTTCGAGCAGAGTCGGCGGTGGCTTTTCTACGCTTAAAAGAAAAATTAATTCATAAATATTTTAATAATTTAAACGGCGCCCCCTCGACCAGATCAATAACTCCAGTTTATATCACCTCAAACATTCAAAACTTCCGTCAGGCTAAAACTTAACGCTAACGACATCTTCACACAGCCTTACGTAACAACACATGCACGTTTAGTTACATAAATATATTTTTTTTTAAACTATCTACATATTTTTTTTATCCTTATAAATTCCCACTTCAATTGAGTTTCTTTAAAATTATGGACTTAAATTGGAACTTACAGCATTCGAATTGCATTTTTGTTATACAATCGATCTTATAGCGACACAAATATTTCTAATTAAAAAGATCTTTAATTATTTGTAATTATATTGATTACATAACGAAATATGCAAATTTGGTTGCATAACGTTTTTAATTTGAATTTGAAATTATTGCACCCTTATTTTTTTTAATATTAATTAATATCCAAAGATTTTGTAAATTTTGACAATCTTTAATTATTAGTTAATTAGTAAAAGTACAGATACTTTGTTTTATAGTGTTAATAATCTAGATATAATAAAAATAGTTACCAGAGCCTAAACAAAAGTTAACAAATGTCAACAGTAAAAAAGTTTGAAATCTAATATAATAAATATTTTATAAGTTTTTGTCTAATAAAATCTACGTCAAGTTTAAAAACATTGAATTAAAATAACAACAATCTTTAAATATTCATTAATAACTAAGAAATTAATTTACGAAACTTTTACGAAAGTTTCATAAAGTTATTAAATTTGAAAAACTCACCTTAGTATTGTGAATGAAACTCGTATAAACTTCATATACTTCTTCATAAATAATTACACTTTTCTTCTTCCACAATTCCATCAGCTTCCAATCACTTCCGGTATAAAATGTAATAAACAATTGCAAAATTTACAATTCAAACTGTGATAACTGAAGTTAGCTACAATCCATCCAACTTGATCCAATTGGATTCAAATTTCGTCCGCTAGAAGGCGTCGTTCATGCTGTAACATAAAAGTGAGGTTAGTATTCATTTTGTATTTATACCAATTTTTATTATTTTATCCAAACATTTCCCTTTGCAGTTACAATGTCTAATAGCCATCTGCTTATGAAGGCGGGTTTCATTACGAGCCCAGCACAGAACGGAGTAGGAAGATACGTATGTCAGCTACAGCGAGTAGTCTTGAAGTTCTGCAAGAATAATGGATCCAGTCGAGGTGTAAGGTTTGTACATTCTATTAATTAACTTTAAATAATAAGTATAGTATGTGTGAAGAATATGGAAATTGTAATTGATAATTTGTAATTGGATAGATTTTGTTGTTATTTGACATCAGGTTTAAATGTACAAGAAGTTGCCTATATTACATAATTGTATATTATAATTAATTATGTTAAAGATATTTGAACTATAAAATATGAAACTAATTATAATTATTTTTTAGGGATTTCATTGAATCTGATTTGGTTAACTTCGCCAAGGATCATCCAGGAGTTGTCGTGTATTTGAAGCCGAGGAGGCACAGGGGTCCGGTTATTGTAGCGGAATACTGTAAGGTTCTTTTCTGAAGACGTTCTTTAAGTTTGTTTCATTGATGATGGTTTGTAGTGAACGGTGAGAAGCAGCACGTCTACTGCAGGAACTTCACGAGCGAGGTGGTGAGCAAATGGTTGACTTTGCTGAAGAACCAGCAGGGAAACCACGAAGGAATGAGATTGAGGAAGATGTGGCACACCGATCACCCTTCGATCCAAGGCCCATGGACGCCGTACACCTTCAGGGAACCAAGTCTGAATTTGGCCGAATTCCCCAACGACAAACTGAGCAGCCCCGCGTCGCTGGAACCGTCCGCCACCGATAGATTGATCGAGGCGTTCAAAAAGCAGCAGCTGAAAGAGCTGGAATAGGTTTTAAGATATAGGTACAATCTAAGTAGTGTTATTTATAGTCTTTATTTTGTTGTTATTTGAATAAAACGGATGTTCCGTTCAGGCGGATGAAAACAATCGCCGTCTTTTCGCCTCTCTCTGTCTTTCTCCACCTCCACACGCCGCCTTTGCCAGTCGCGACCTCGGATCCTGTTGGCCGCGCGCAGGATTTGATCATACTATGAACAAACCAGTCTGTGTTTACTTGGGAACCGCGCGCGTCCGTACACACGTTCACAACAAAACCGGAGGCGATTCTTTCATCGGAAGAAACGATACATTAAATTATTTAATTCATTTCAAATAAAAGAGAAAAATTGGGATGATGGCAATTGCGTGTGAAGTGTGCGAACGTTCGTCGTCCTGAGATCCTGTTATGCAGACGTTCCGGGTAACAACCGCCCCCGACAAACACGTAATTATATTCAAAATCAATTTTTCGACACCTTTGCAACCAAACCCTCCCTCCCACCTCTTCATCACATACACACAAAAGCACGAGACCAAATGAGTGTGTATTCCAACCCTTCCGTCCAAGTAACAATAACCCTTCATCACCAAATCTATGCAACCCAAGCTACGTTTTTTTTTTACTGTTGTTGTTCTTATAAAGCAACGAATTTCGTTATATTTCATCTTGCGATTTAATTACGAGCGGTTGCCAAGTATGCAAATTCAGAAGCCAGTTTACACGGAACTGGTGCATTCCTTAAAGCCTTTCCTACACCGTAAACATTCTGTTATTGCACGAACTCTAAAGCGCATACTTGATTATAATTGTAAAATTAAAAAAAAAACAAAAATGAATTACTTCACTCAGTGTCAACCAATACCATAAATTCAACAATGACTTATTCTTAATTAATCATTACTTCCATGTATTTTCTTCAATTGTTTTCATTTGTTATATTGAATTATTACATTCAATTAGTCATCGATTTTCAATAACTTTGATATCCTTTTTTTAAAATTGCAATTGAAATTTTAAATCGCACACTTGATTATAATGTATAAAAAAAACAAATTCAAGATTGAAAAACATAAATAACTTTAAACTTAATCAATTTCCAATAAAGTCATCAATAATAATAAATCTTATATAACTATATTCACTGAAGAAGTTATTAGATAAGATTAATCTGCAATAGATGACGTAAAATATGATTATAAAATATAATTATTTATATAGAAACATTCATTTTTTATAATGACTAATTAAATAAATTGGATATTACAAATATGCATTAGTAATATTTCCTGTATCATGACAATATTCTATGATAAAAATACTGTATTCATCTGTTTTCTACAAGGATTATATTTCTTCCACTACTATTATGCATGGTATTCCACAAGGAAGTGTTATTGGACTTGTAACAATCAAATCTAAAGTTTAGTTACATTTTAATACTACTGTTGAGTTCTGCAAATGCGAGACAATAGAATCCATTAAATTTACATAGCAATGCGTTAAAGCAAACAACGAAACGGCATTAACTCGACTACGGGTTTTCGGATACTCACTTTATGTTCCGCGATATTAATAATAGGTGCTCCAAATGCAAAAGCAATTCGCGACGAAAACACCTTCTTCTTTTAATGGGGCAACGCTTGACCTCCTTTCCATTTTCAACCCTCTTGCAAATTGCAAAGTCGTCGCCAACCAAGTGTATGTGTATGTGTGCACGGCTTTAACATTGCGTTTGGGCTTTGCGCCCTCTCCGTTGGACAACAATGACGAAAGCGGATTACGTCGAGCTACCTGTGTCGAGAGGTGCAAATGTTTTGGCTTTGATGAATTCTGAACGCAAATCCTGTTAAATGCGCGCTCATTGGTTTATTGGAGATTGATGCTGCTGCACAAATCAAATTCGCTCCGCGTAACTGCATCACTTTGTGATGGGAATTTGCGATGTAAACCATTTATAATTATAAAATCCTATTTGTAAGATGAACAATTTAACACTTTTAATCTATTTGTGAATAATTTTATAATATCAATAATAATAATAGTTTAAATTAAGGTGATTTGATGAGTTTTATGATTATGAATGTTACGTATCAATTACCTAGAAATCAATTTAACGAAAATGTCAAAAACTGACATTAAATCAGGTCATGGAACACTTCGATTCAATTGTTATCGTCCAAAAGAAACGTAAGAAGTCAATGAAAGTGCGTCTATGAATGGGCTTGTTTCCGTATGCAAATGAGCGTAGTTTTCGAGTTGCCGAAATACTTTTAACGTGTTCTTCCAGAAAAAAAGAGTCGACAAAAATGAAATGAATAGGCGATTTCTTGTGCACATGATTCGTTCATTAAGTGACGTTTAATTGACAAATGGCGTGATTCGTGTAGAGGGTGGAGGAAAGTAAATAATATGGGAGAGAACCGGCCACGCAATTTCGGTCGCCCTACTTATATGTAACAATAATGAAAGGTGTGTATTTGTTGGAAAGAGAGAGAAAAGTGAAGTAACCCCGTCGAGCATTGCGGAATTGCTTTGTGCATAAAATGTCATGGCATTTTGTTCGCGCGAAAGGGTGTTGCACCCCTACCGAAAAGGGTGTGAGAGTTCGAGCGAGGCCGAAGATTGCATGAAAATTAAAATAGAAACAAGCGGGTGATCACCAGGATCATTCTATTTATATACTCTCGTCGGCCTTTATTCTTCTGCTCAGATCGATTACTCTATGGGGGGGTTGCTTTTTTATCGCCAAATCCTGAGTCGAAGGGAAGGTTGTGGTGGTGGAGGAGGAGGTGTCGCGCATTCGGAGAGATAGTACACCCATCATCGCAGGACTTAATTAAATTGGCCCACCTAGAATATCCTAGGGAGAGAAAAAAAAAGCAACTAAGTCTGTTAGTTTCATTATGTAATTAAAGGACTTGCCCTGTGCAAACGGAACCGTCGTAAAACCATGTGTGTGTGTGTGTATTTTCAAAAGATTGCATTTGCAATCGATACTGCCGGCGTTGCATTTACTTTTAAACTCTTAGCAAACCCAGAACATTACCTTGAAGAACACCAATTGTTATGAATTTCCATTGCATAAGTTTATATTTCTGATAAATATTTTTACGATTTGCAAATTTACAATGAAAACTTTAAAAATAAGAAAAACAAATTACGACAAAATATAAATATGTTTCGTTTGATAATAAAATAATGTTGTTTATGACCAAGTAACGTCATTTTATACATAATTCTAAAAAAAAAACGTAAGAAAGTTTGCTGCAATTAATTTTGCAAGATAAAAAAAAGTTTGTTTTTATAAAATCCTATTTGGAAGATATATATATATATATATGATGAACAATTTAACACTTTTAATCTATTTGTGATTAATTTTATAATAATAGTTTAAATTAAAGTGATTTAATGAGTTTTCTGATTATGAATGTTACGTATCAATTAGCTAGAAATCAATTTAACGAAAATGTCAAAATCTGACATTAGCTCAGGTCATGGAACACTTCGATTCAATTGTTATCGTCCAAAAGAAACGTAAGAAGTCAATGATAAATATTTTTACGATTTGCAAATTTACAATGAAAACTTTAAAAATAAGAAAAACAAATTACGACAAAATATAAATATGTTTCGTTTGATAATAAAATAATGTTGTTTATGACCAAGTAACATCATTTTATACATAATTCTAAAAAAAAAACGTAAGAAAGTTTGCTGCAATTAATTTTGCAAGATAAAAAAAAAGTTTGTTTATTTTTTTCATAATTGTCGATTCATTTCATGTGTTTAAAGGAAGTTTACGTTAATTTCCTGCTCAATTAACTCCAGTTTAGGGACCTTTTGTAATCGGAAACAAAACACACACACATATAAAAAGAACAAGAAGGGATGAAGAAAAGGGAAATGTGGGCTTTGAATTATTGAATCGTTCCATTATGAATATTCCGGAGAGACGATTCAAAGTAATACTTCAATTATTCACGAGGCACCGCGTGTAACGGAAAATCTGCGCGTCTCGCGACTTCTCCCATGCTCCCCAAACATTATCATCATCCTCCTCCACCTCAGTTCGCTTCGCGATAGGAAGCCAGGTGGCAGCTGTCCATCCAAACAGAACCACCGGATCGCACTTTCATCAACAACAAACACAAAGTGATGGTCGTCGTCTCTTCTACACCTGCAGTGACAGAACGACACTTGGTGAACCAACCGTGAATACATGCCACACTTGTGCTGAAGGTAAAGAAACAGAGAAAACAACCGAATCACACACTTTTGAATCATCGCTTTCTTTGATAAATTTATTTACTTACATTATCCAAAGCTCACCGAATTACGTATCAATGATTTCAATGTGCCAATGATCAAACTCCTCGCAATGCATATTTAATCCTAAACGGCAGCCGGTATATATTCATAATGTAGTTACCAAACATCGCGTTTCCTCTATCTCCGTCGCTCCACATAACCCACGGTTATTTACTGGCTTTATCTCCTCCTCGATATCTAATCTCCACGAATTAACTTATTTGCTCATCAACGTAAATACCTGCGACCTAAAAGAGTAGATCTTTTATCGGACAATCGTAATCTGAAGAAATCAATCCTATAACAATAAACTCGTAATTAAACAAATTAAAAACCGAAAGCAAGAAGTATTCAATTGAATCATCACAATTGAATACTTCTTCGTACAAATTTTAAGCAGTTTTCAACTAACAAAAATCATTACTAAGTATTGCATTTCTATAAAGTAATCATTAATTACTTTTCAATTCATGTGGAACTATTATTTTTTATGAAAATAATTAAGTTTTTAATAATTTTCAAATTTTAGAAAAAAATCTTCAATAGTTTAATTAACAATAAAAATATTGTTTATCAATTATCAACTATTATTATAAACAGCTACGGAAAGCCTCTAAACTACTTTTCTCAAGGTTTTCTGACTAATCCTGAAATCTAGTAAACACATTTTTCATTGATTGTGCATTAAGTAATTTAAAAAATAAACAACAACATAAAATATAAAAATCAACATAAACGAAGAAATGCGAACGGAGAAATATTACGAAAGGTGAAAAATTAATGCGGCAATCCACGTTGATTAAGTTGATTCATTTATGGTTTATGGATTTTCTCGTTAATGTGATTGCGATGGATTCCCACACACTTTACCGGCGCATCAAAAATGCAATCCATTCGAATTGATATTGGAGAAAACGCGATTCCGCGAGATTATCACGTAGATCTCACCGATAATACTAATTAATTAATCAATCTTAATTATATAAGTTTTGCAACGTATCATCAATTTTGAAAACGTCACGATACGTCAAGTGTAATGGCACGTCAATTATGTCACATTGAAACGTCTGATTGATGTATTTTAATTTGGAAACATCTAGTTTATGTTTATTTCTTGTCTTGAAAGAGTTACTGATAACTTAATCATAAATTGCATCGACAGTTACGTCAATTAATAATAAAATTAGTTACAACTGACAGGTTTGAAACGTCAAATTGTGACAGGTCAATTATGTCAAATCGTTTAATTGACACGTATGTATCGGAAACATTGGAACGTCTGATTGATGTATTTTAATTTGGAGACATCTAGTTTATGTCTTGTTCTCGCGCACTGAAAGAGTTATTGATAACCTAATCATAAATTGCATCGACAATTACGTCAATTAATAATAAAATTAGTTACAACTGACAGGTTTGAAACGTCAAATTGTGACAGGTCAATTATGTCAAATGGTTAATTGACACGTATGTATCGGAATTAACATTACACATAAACTGTCAGCAAATTATAATGGATACATTATGTGAAATTATCTCTTTTTCACGTATACAACAACGTTTGTTTTGATTACGTTAATCACATAACTAATTATTTCTTTAAACTAGAGCTGTTATTTGTTTCGAGGCGGACACATGTGCAGGCATAAATACAGGAAAAACAATAAAATTTAATCTCAGCGCGGTGACTAATCGAGAATCTGTACTGAAAATGAGCCGAAACAGGAATTCGAACGCTCTTTTCCAGAGTCGATTAAAAGCAAAATGGAAATATTATTGCATATGAATACGCAATATTTCCTGCTTGAAGGAAAACAACAATTTGTCAAGATTATTTTGTTATGACACGATTAAATATGTCTTTGAACTGGAGCCTCTGTTATTTCTGTCGAAAACGCAATTTGTGTCGAAGCAGCACACTTTCTTTGATGCCATTATTATATGTTTCACCTAAGCGCTCTGAAACGAGAGCGACGTGATCGAAATTGTCGAGGCAAGCACATAAATACAGGAGAAACAATAAAATCTAATCTTGGTGCGATAACTTAAGCTGAATTGAAATCAAGGAATTTAAATGCACGCACATTCCGTGTATCGATTAAAAGCGAAATGGTAAGTAATAACAACGAATGGTGGTGTTAGATCTGTGTCGTTGAATCAATTATAAAACGGCAATTTAGAAATATAATCTGACCATTTGATAAAGTGGCCACGCACGTGTTCTATTCTTGAATCTATTGGCACTAATTCATTCATTGTCATATCGATGTACACTCGCGACGCACTGAATTCTCTTCTCGCCTCAGCTGAATCCCATTTAGATTGCGCTCCATTCCGCAATTCAGCTTCAATCAAAACAGATTGACCCCGCTTTCAATTCGCGATTTGTCATGAAAAAAACAACAAATAAATCGTGTAAACTGTTTCAATCTTTTTAAAATTTCATCCAATCTTTGCTTATTCATATCCAGACTAAAACTGTTACGTGTCCATAACAGGAATGTATTTGCGTAATTATACCTTGTACCATCAAAACTTCTTGGATTGTATCGATTCTCATCATATGACTTATTCAATAGTTAATATATTCCTAAACGGTTTAGCAATATCTACAATTACATTTTTTTACACCTTTTCTATTATGTAATACGCTTTATTTTGTATTATTCATTTCTTCGATAGGACTTTAAGTTTGTTGAAGTAAAATTAATTATTTATTTACTAAATTTATCAATTGTTGAGCAAACATTAATGATAAGAGTTAATAGTAAATATTTTAGTAGATAACGGAAAATGCGGTAATAATTAATTGAAGTATACGTATTCCGTGAATATGCGACTAATATTTAGATACAATAACAACTTTGTAGGAAATTGTAACAGCAAACTACAGTTTACTTTAAACTTTTACCAACTTATGTGAACTATAACAAAACAATCGTATTTAACAAACACATACAATTGGTATTACCTAAAATTAGAAAATAACATGTTGTTTCTTATAAACTAAATCTACATTACACATAATTAATAACTATTTATCAATGCAATACAAGATAATTAAACAAAATGTTTAAGCAACCAATTAATCTAACTTAAGCATAATTACCAACTTTTTTTTTACAAATGTAATATAGTTAAAAAAATACAATTGTACGTGTACAAAGCATAATACTTTTATGGGAGTTTTTGTATCTTTGGTTACAAATTTTAAATCGTCGTTGTATATTTTTATGGCTGTAATAACAATAATGACATACATGTTTCGTGTATATTCAGATGGAAAATGCAACAAGCGAATTGTGTAGGATGAGACATAAACAAATGTTGCACAAGTGTAATAACGAAACAAAAAAATGTTCATTTTATAGAAATTATGTAACATTTAAATCGTCAATTCTACATTAATTAAATCAAAGAAAACAATTGAAGGTGTTGTAGAAGATTCTAAATATTTGCGTTATTAAATGCGCGAAGTTGTTTAAATAACAAGATTCAGTTGGATGAGGCAAATATTGTGTAGCATTGTTGCCGGTAATGTTAAACACATAAGGAGAAACATTACATTACATTGTTTTGGTAATTAGTATGTCATGTCCTTAGTCATCGTTCCACGTTCGCTATCTACTACCACCTTCCTTCTTTTTCCATCCATTATTCGATTCACGAATAGAAAGGAAATGAAATATCTGCAACTAAGTTTTCATTTTAGCTTGTCTTTTGTTACTGAGTAATGGACTCGCACTTACAACTCATTGTGAGTTTCCGCTAAAATTCGTCATAATTTGCAAAATTTACATTATACATTTTAACTAAAAAGATTAAATTTTTCGTAAATTTTTCAAAATGTATCCACAAAATGGGACACCGACTGTATTATATGATAAATATGTAATTATGTATTTAGACTACAATAATGATTTATTACGAAAAAATAAACACGAGCCAGTAGTAAATAAATTATGTATTACAACAGTGATAGTAGGCCACGGTTTCAGAACGAAGGAAGAAGCAAAAAAAATAATAAATGAAGCGAGAGAGTGGACGAAAACAATGACTAATAACGTAGTCGATTTTAAAGCGAATTCAAAGTTTTCCGATCGAATTAATGAAATATTCAGGTGAGAAATGTATTTGGGAACGTCGTATTTCTTTGTAAAGTTGAATAATTAATATTGAAATTGTGTAATTATTGTACGGAGATACGAGGAGTGGGGCTGTCTCTAATCATGGTCTATCTGGATGTTATGTAGTTGTGCTGGTGATACGTTCAGTTGCGTGGAAGGATGTTTGCGGTGAAGTCGTGTTTCGTTCGTTAAGTGCTCTCACTCTCGCTCTTTTTATTTTTGTTATCTTCGGATTTCGCATTCTCTTTGCACGAAACACAAAAAACGAGAGGAAGTATACTGAAAACTATGGAGATAAGTGCTGACTGAGGTATAGTGAATTATCTTGGATATACGCACCGGAAATACCGTGCCCGTAAGAACATTCCTGAATGACTTTTTATCTTATCACTTATCTTAAATTCAATAACTAAGTTAATATTAACATTGACAATAATGTTGATTTTAATGGAAATAATTGCAGTTTCATTGGAATCAATTCAATAATTAAATTAATTTGAACATTTACATAATCTATTAACTATAAGAATCTAAATAATTGTAGTTTTAATACATACAAAAATCACTCAAATTTATGGATAATTTTGTAAAATTCTAAATTTATCATTCAAATTAATTTTTGATTTATATTCATTTACGTAATTGTCAAATAGTTTAGAGTTTTACAAATAATTAAAAGCAAATTTTGTTAATATAATAATCAATGTTTTTCATTACAATTACATAATTATTGAGGATGTTACAAAAGTTTTAAGAAATGCAATTTTTAAAATCGACAAACAAATATTTAATAATATAATTTTTTAACTAATTTTAAGTAACAAGCTTAAGGATTTATTAGTTTAAAAATCAAGCTTTTAATATAGAATATCTAAATTTTAATTATTTTATAATTAAACTCATTTTTTTAACTCTTCTAACATGAAATGAAAATATATCAATTTGGAAAAGACCAATTAATATTTAACAATTAAAAAAAAGTTTTATTAATAACAAAAATAGTTCATCAATTGATCGTTCATTTTGGAAAGTGGAACAGCAAATGAACTATTTACAAGTTCTATACATAAAAAGTAGACAATTTTTCTAAATTTATATCATTCTAATAAATATGTACGAAAAAACTAAATTGTAGCATGAAAAAATCAATATACAAATAATGTTTTTCACAAAGAAAAACTTAAATTAGAATTAATAAATAATGCTACAACAACGTATATCTACTTAACAAGTAAACGATTTATCGTGTAAGTAAGGTAATTTCATTGGTGCTTTGTAAAAAAAAGTTATAAGTGCAAAGAATTCCAATTGAAATCAATGAAGAGTGCCATAAAAATTAACAAAAATAAACCTATTGGGGTCTATAAAAATATGGTCATGTAACCAATATTTAATAATATAATTTTTAACTAATTTTAAGTGACAATTTAAAAATCAAGCTTTTAATATTGAATATCTAAATTTTAATGATTTTATAATTAAACTCATTTTTTTTTAACTCTTCTGACATGTAATCAAAATATATCAATTTGGAAAAGACCAATTAATATTTAACAATTAAAAAAAAGTTTTATTAATAACAAAAGTAGTTCATCAATTGATCATTCATTTTGGGAAGTGGAACAGCAAATGAACTATTTACAAGTTCTATACATAAGTCGAAGTAGACAATTTTTCTAAATTTATATCATTCTAATAAATATGTACGAAAAAACTAAATTGTAGCATGAAAAAATCAATATACAAATAATGTTTTTCACAAAGAAAAACTTAAATTAGAATAAATAAATAATGCTACAACAACGTATATCTACTTAACAAGTAAACGATTTATCGTGTAAGTAAGGTAATTTCATTGGTGCTTCGTAAAAAAAAGTTATAAGTGCAAAGAATTCCAATGAAGAGTGCCATGGAAATTAACAAAAATAAACTTATTGGGATCTATAAAAATATGGTCATGTAACCAAGGTAACTAAGAACTATGTATAAATATTAAATATAGGGCAGAAAGACCTATGGTCAATAGCCCTTTGAAGCAGTTGAGGTTTTTTTTTAATTTTGTAATTTTACTGTTTCAATAAAAATTAAAATTATTATCAAATACATGAAATTATACAAAAAATGCATGATTTTACAATGCTGAGGGCTTCGGAAATTAATAAAATTAATCTATTTAACTAAAAAAAAAAGAAGAAAACTAAAGCAATTACGAATTGGGTTT
This sequence comes from Nicrophorus vespilloides, assembly GCF_001412225.1. NCBI lineage: Eukaryota > Metazoa > Arthropoda > Insecta > Coleoptera > Silphidae > Nicrophorus > Nicrophorus vespilloides. The sequence continues at coordinate 18,544 of NW_017095828.1, forward strand.
ATGAAAATGTATGATTATAGAAGTACATTTTTTTACGATACCCTCGTTTTTCGTATGTGAAATATGTTTAAATTATAACATTTTGCAATAAGTTTAATGTCCTTGGTGGAATGACAATAAGATAGTGAAAAAATAAACTGGAATAATCCATGTTAATAATGCACGGAGGCTCGTGGGAATTCGGTTGTAGTTTCGGATGGGTGATGGGTATAGAAACGAAAAGGAAAAGAAAATGGAGAGAGAAAAAGAGAACATTTCCATTCACACGTGAATATTAATGTGGCTAAAATATCGACGGACGTTTCTCAGATTTCTCGAGACACGCGCAAGAAAAGTGCAGGTGTTTTAATTATATTGATCACCGAGAATATTATTAATTAACCAAAAAAAAGGGGAAAGAGAAACAGCTAGCCGCATGGGTTGGCATCACAAATATAATAATGATTCGCCTCATGTCCAAACGCCACCCCACTCGCTGCCCCACAGATATCAATAAGTTGTAACCTCGGCATTCACCGACGTCGTGGTAGCCACCTCCGCCATTACAAAACCCACCCACCCCGCGTCCGTTAAAAACAGATGTAACTTCTCTCACACCCCGCCGATACCTGTCCGTTTGTCCCATTCCAGTTATGCTACCTTCTATTTATCCCCCGTCCATAAATATAAATGAAGAACAGATGTCGGTCACTAAGCTGAGTTTGTAGAACGTGCATTTACGAATACAATGCGAACGCATTCGTCCACGTATCCATAAACGAGCACAACAACAGCAAATGAAGAGGAAAAAGTGATGGAATCGAAAAAAAAAAGGAAGCGAGAAAAGATGTAATCCATAAAATGCGAATGAAATATTTAAAAACCAAAGTTATGTTCGATGGATAAACTGGCGGAGGCGGCGGGTTATTGTATTAACGTCCTTAATGATTAATCCATATATCCTCGCTACTTAAAGTAGTTGGAAAATCGCGTACGTTTCACAAATTATTATCGAAAAAAAAAACCACCGACAGAAACAAAGTGAATTAATTCAAAAGGAAGAAACATAAAATATTCAATTAAAGGAAAAATGTTGATAATGATGATCATTGTAAATTAATTTGTGTATAATTTGCCCTAATTTCTATTATATCTGGAGTTCCTCTAGGAAAAGTACTTGGACCTATATACTTACATCATCACACTCTATTAGTATATTTTTAATTATGTTTGATTTACCTTAAGATTAAATCTTGTCTAGACATTAAATCAAACATCATTTAAATAAAAAGTGCTGAAAATATTAACTTTTTTAATGATTATTTGACTTTATCATTTATATAATATGAATTAGAATTCCAAGGTTGTTCTTCATACTTGAAGAATATACATCTACCATAAGAACAGTAATTTAAGTAAACTAATTCAGTATTATCTCTACACATAATATTTCTATTTTTACTAAAAAGTCTACAGTCTTACAGAAATATCATAAAGTAGAAGGTTATAGTATCATTTAGTAACAAATAATTCGGTGTCCTTTGTATTAAATAATACTATTTCTTTTGAGTAAACATTATTAATTGGTCTAGATTGATATTCATTGGCGTTCTTGAACTGAACCTGACTCACATTTCGTCGTCGAACCATTTAATATCCTCGTTACTGCTATTATTAACATTTGATTGCAAAAAAAATTACATCATGCGGCCTAGTTTCTGTTTTCGCTCGAAACAGTACAGCGAGAAAGAAGGAAGGAATTGATTATCTCTCTCTTTAACTCTCTCATCAGCTAAGTCCGTTTACGAAACCGACTCCAGCATATGCAAATCGCTCCGAGGAACACGACAAAGCAGGTGTTTTTACTTCGACGCCACGAAGGTTGTGACCATGGTTACGATACACGCATCCAATCATTGATAATTCTCAAAATCCAATACAAAAAAAATATAAACAATTACAACAATCAGATGATTATATTAATGATATCATTAATGAGACTCTTAATTGTGACCTGTAAAAAAGATTAAGATTAAGTTAAGTTGATGATTAAAAAAAAACAATAAGTAAATAATTCGTAATCTCATACACTCATTGTTGGCTTTAAGATGAATGAGCGTTAACTTAAGTCAAGCAAAAAAGTGTTTTTTTTTGCGCGTGGATTCGCGTTCTTCTAATCATTGTAATTGCATGCACTAAAAGCTATTACCCATTGTTACGCAACACATATTTCCTTAGACAATGACTGCTCGTTTTTCTTGTGTTGTTCCTTAGAAATGCATAAATCGATAGATAATTTCGAAATTGCTTGGTCCTGTGTGTGTGTGTCTCGACCAATTGCACAAACGTAATAACCGAAATGATGGATAGAAATATTATTTTAAAACGAATTATAAATTATTATAAATGAATCGAATTTCGTAGTTATAGCATTTTAATCTTATTATATAATGTTTCCATGGTTACCATAATAATTTTGAGTAATAAATGTAAGTTGCCTTGGCAATTTTTAAAATTACTGAAATCAATTATTTCCAATTAGATTATTACTAAATAATACTTTCTCTGTCCGAAAATATACATTTTAATATTTTTTTGTCCGAAAAAAAAGAAACAAAACTAAACAATATAATTAAATACAAATAATTAGTATAATCCAAATTTAGTTAAAATGAGATTTAGGTTTTTTTTCTGAACAAATACATTTTGTATACATTTCAGTTTATCGAATCTCACGACGAAGTTTTACCTTATTTATATGATAAAATTTATTGGAATTTCTTCCTCCTGTTAACATAATTGATTCTGTACTCGTTAGTAATGTTATAAAAACGTTATTAAAAGTATTTTTCTCTAATTTATTAAATCTAGAACACATTCAATCAATTCATCAATTGTGTTTCATTTTGTAGTGATTAAATAGAGTAAAAAAGAACCCAAATCGAGAACGTTGAAATCGGTAGTAATTGTGACTTAAATTTAATAATTTAACCATCAGTAGAACCGTGTTCTAATTTTTCTTTGTTTTTCCATGACTTTCACTAGACTTTCATTAGTCAATTGCTTCGATTTGGCATCTCACGTTATTTTGGGTTAAAAATTTCCATTTTGAAATTACTATTATATTTTTCTTAAAAAAAAAACTAATTTTTGTTCTTCAATTTCCAACTTAACTCAAAAGTAACGACTGTCAAATATGTTATGTTATTTAGTTATCAATGTAAACAATACCAATATAATGAGTCTTGCTTTCGAAATTCTAAATAATCTAGGATTTTCTTTCAAATATATACCATATCAAAATTTACAGTTTTATTATGCAGAAAATATTATATAAATAAATTAAATTGGAATAATTCTATAATGCAACAAGCAGTATTAATGGTGATGTACATATGATGGATGAGATTTTTTTTTAAAGATTGAAGAAGTTGAAAGCTTTCAGAAGTAAACTAGTCGTCGAGTGAGAGAGTGAGAATAAACGGATTATTGCGTAATAATTCTCTAAGAGCGGCCAGAAAAGGTTTTCTCGTGATTACAGTGGACGTAAAAAATGTATGTTGATGGTCTTCGTCCGTTGACCGTATCAACCCTTTCGTTAATAATTAAATAAGCGCAGCTGCGAATTTTCGCCAACCATCGATTTTGGACGAATTTTTGAACACCCATTCCGCTACAATTATGTTACGATTGGATTAACTTTATCCTATACATTTTTTAATCTGTGTGTGTACATATTTTAACATCGTTACTGTTTTCTTGCAGATTGGTCCATGGCTGGACCGTCCACATCGGCAGGCACACATGCTGCTGCTCGCCTTTTGTACACGCCAATCGCCCGCCCCCGGGAACCCCTCCCGAAGCCACCACCACGAACAGCAACCGCCCCCAACGATTCTAGATAATCCAACCGCCCATCAGAAAACCTCCCCTAGACTAATTCAATATTAGAAAAAAAAAATACAAACACAAAACAAAAAGTGGACGAAGAAAAAACTACCTCTCCTAAACTTAGAAACAATAGAGATCCTCATTACTATTATTGTTATTATTATTATTATTAATTATTAGTCAAGTCTCGTCTAGCTGTTAAGATTAAAACAATATCACGAACGTGGCCTTATCTACTACAAATACTACTAGAAATATATATAAAATATTGTTACTCTAGTTTAAAGCTAAGTGTCCTTAACGAGTAAATCCTTTAAAATAAAACCATGCCAGAAGTAATGGTCGCGAATCCTTGAGGGGTCGTTCGAATCTGATAGAAGGAAAGGACAAACAAGAAAAAGAAGGAAGCGGCGAAGGAAACGAAAATGGACAGGGCTTCGTTTATGAGCAGGAGGAAGACTTTAATCACCGGTGAGTCTTGTCTTATTTCAACAATCTACTATTAGCTTAAACCTACTCTAATCAGCTAACTAAATAACCAACAAACTTGCATAGACTCACCGCATTATCACTTCGTCGGAAGTTTATTTTCGACCTCTCTCCTTCCATCTTCATCCTGAAACCATAAATATTCATTTTTTTTTTTATTATTATTGCCACTCTCGTTATTATCTTTTAAAGCAGGTGAGAATAAAATGCATTACGTCCGCACGAATAAATCAATTGCTTATGCGTGTTCCAAGTATTATCACGTGCGCTTTTTTTTTTTTAATTATTTTTCATTTCGTTTCGTTGTTACCATCTTCTTCATTTAATTGCAAAGAAACATACACAGACACAAAGATCATAAATTTGCATGTGCTTTTCATAAATCACATTAAAATTGAGTTGGAACAGACACACGGACGACTGAAATTAATTGCCGCGCGCATTTGCATTCAGTCGAACTGGGGAGTGATATTTAATGTGTGACAAATTGGGAACGTGTCGAGAGAGTGCAAGTAAAAAAATAATAATAAAATAATGAAAAATGTAACTAGGTCGGTTCACTTTGCGGAGACGCAAAAACATTTAAATCACGAGCGTTCGTTATGTAAGTAAGGATTAAATTACAATTTGAAGACCATTCCCATCAACCCCCGTATCGGAATAATGTTAGAGAAATAATTGAAATTCACACACTAATTAGAAGTAATATATTATTATGTAAGACGTTTTGTTATTAGCGTGGGATCGTCAATAGTTATATAATTATATAGTTCGTACAATGACGATTTATCAATTGAACTCATGTAATACAAATATGAAAGTAAGGATATTTGTTAAAGCCTTCACTTAAAGTTATAATTCATATCTATGAATTAGTTATTATTACTATAAACTTACTAGTGGTTTCCAAACTTGATGTTACTACGCCTCCCTCAAAATTATGTAATCATTTGGCGCCTCCCCTTACTTAAATTGAACACGAATTACAGCCAAACGGCTAAAACCACAATAATCTATCGATACTTGCTAGATTCCCC
>NW_017095829.1:0-10220 GCF_001412225.1 Nicrophorus vespilloides
TTTTTTTTTTGTCCGAGTAGAGGAATTTTTGTGTGTTGAGCGTGTGTGTGTTGTACACGATGATTTATATTTATAATAGAGTGCGCGCTGATGATTTCATATCTCAGGAAATCTTGGAATAAGTTTAGTCGTTGCAGGATTCCGTGCGTGGAGCGTCGCCACCCGTCGTCTCCGTCGCAGCCGCCTCCGTGAAACATACACTTTTTTTTCTTTCTTTCTTCTTTTAAATCGAAACCAAAGTTCTCTTCTCAGTGCGAAAAAGAACAGTGCGATAGATCTCTCCGCGCCCTTTTTTGGATATTATGGAAAATGGAGTACTTCCAAGAATGGTCCGAACACAAGGAAACGAAGATCGTGAGTTTCCACGTCCAGATCTTCATCATCAACATCATAATGATACCTTTATATGTGCATGAATGTTCCAAGATCTACAGAGTTTTCTTTATAGTTTTGCGCAACGAAAAATCTAAAGCCAAAAATCTTATTTTTAATTAAGCTCTATTTTTACACACACGATTCCCATTTTCTGCCAAAAAAAAAAACAGCCTCATCGTGATGAAAATGATTCAGTAATTGTTTACGATCGGATAAAACCTACTTGTTATTTAAATTCCTCTGCTAAACCGATTTAGTACAAAGCGATGAAAGACTTTATTTCTATTTCTTCTTTTGTTTTAACATATTTTGCATTATTTAACAAAAAAAAAAACATTTCTAAACAAACTAATTTTAAAACCCAAAAAGTCATCACAATAAAAAAAAAATAAGAAAATTTTAACATAAATTCATCAAAAATATAATAAAATAAGTTAACATTTTCATATGAAATTTCTATCGCAATTCAATAAAAACAAGGTTTTTTTTGTTCTCTTAGTATTAACAAGAGAATTAAATTGAAATTTCATTAACATTAACGAAAATAAGAAAATTTCTACATGTAAACATACAAAGTATATAATCAATTGAATATCTGCTAAAAGTTTATTGAATGATTTCAATTTCTTCTTTTATTATAACATATTTTGCATCATTTAACAAAAAACCCAACAATTTTCTTTGTTTTAAAACCCAAAAAGTCATTACAACAAAAAAAAAAGAATAAAATTTTAACATAAATTCATCAAAAATATAATAAAATAAGTTTGTTAACATTTTCATATGAAATTTTTATCGCAATTCAATAAAAACAAGGTTTTTTTTCTCTTAGTATTAACAAGAGAATTAAATTGAAATTTCATTAACAGTAACGAAAATAAGAAAATTTCTACATGTAAACATACAAAGTATATAATCAATTGAATATCTGCTAAAAGTTTATTGAATGATTTCAATTTCTTCTTTTATTATAACATATTTTGCATCATTTAACAAAAAACCCAACAATTTTCTTTGTTTTAAAACCCAAAAAGTCATTACAACAAAAAAAAAGAATAAAATTTTAACATAAATTCATCAAAAATATAATAAAATAAGTTAACATTTTCATATGAAATTTCTATCGCAATTCAATAAAAATAAGGTTTTTTTTCTCTTAGTATTAACAAGAGAATTACATTGAAATTTCATTAACATTAACGAAAATAAGAAAATTTCTACATGTAAACATACAAAGTATATAATCAATTGAATATCTGCTAAAAGTTTATTGAATGATTTCAATTTCTTTTTTTATTATAACATATTTTGCATCATTTAACAAAAAACCCAACAATTTTCTTTGTTTTAAAACCCAAAAAGTCATTACAACAAAAAAAAAAGAATAAAGTTTTAACATAAATTCATCAAAAATATAATAAAATAAGTTAACATTTTCATATGAAATTCAATAAAAACAAGGTTTTTTTTCTCTAAGTATTAACAAGAGAATTAAATTGAAATTTCATTAACATTAACGAAAATAAGAAAATTTCTACATGTAAACGTACAAAGTACATAATCCATTGAATATCTTCTAAAAGTTTATTCAATGATGCAAAAATTAACAGCGAAAAGCTTTTAGTTATCTATTTATTAATTAGACTTTCAGCAAATACAAATGATAATGCTATTTTATAGTTAAAAATATTTTTAAGATAAAATGTGTGTGTTTTTGTTGTCTAAACTTCCAAAGATTTTTCAATTACTGATTGAATTGTGTATGAAAAGTTCAATGTTTCATAATAAGTTGTAGGAAGTTGTAATTTAGAACAAATCGATGAAAGACTTTATTTCTATTTCTTCTTTTGTTTTAAAATATTTTGCATCATTTAACAAAAAAAAAAAAACATTTCTAAACAAACTAATTTTAAAACCCAAAAAGTCATCACAATAAAAAAAAATAAGAAAATTTTAACATAAATTCATCAATTCATCAAAAATATAATAAAATAAGTTTGTTAACATTTTTATATGAAATTTCTATCGCAATTCAATAAAAACAAGGTTTTTTTTTCTCTTAGTATTAACAAGAGAATTAAATTGAAATTTCATTAACATTAACGAAAATAAGAAAATTTCTACATGTAAACGTACAAAGTACATAATCCATTGAATATCTTCTAAAAGTTTATTCAATGATGCAAAAATTAACAGCGAAAAGCTTTTGGTTATCTATTTATTAATTAGACTTTCAGCAAATACAAATGATAATGCTATTTTATAGTTAACAATGTTTTAAAGATAAAATGTGTGTGTTGTTGTTGTGTAAACTTCCAAAGATTTTTCAATTACTGATTGAATTGTGTATGAAAAGTTCAATGTTTTATAATAAGTTGTAGGAAGTTGTAATTTAGAACAAATCGATGAAAGACTTTATTTCTATTTCTTCTTTTGTTTTAACATATTTTGCATTATTTAACAAAAAAAAACATTTCTAAACAAACTAATTTTAAATCCCAAAAAGTCATCACAATAAAAAAAAAAAAAATTTTTTAACATTCATCAAAAATATAATAAAATAAGTTTGTTAACATTTTCATATGAAATTTCTATCGCAATTCAATGAAAATAAGGTTTTTTTTTCTTAGTATTAACAAGATAATTAAAATCCAGCAGAAATTATAAAGAAATCATAAACATAAACTGAAATTTCATTAACATTAACGAAGTTGTAATTTAGAACAAATCGATGAAAGACTTTATTTCTATTTCTTCTTTTGTTTTAACATATTTTGCATCATTTAACAAAAAAAAAACATTTCTAAACAAACTAATTTTAAAACCCAAAAAATCATCACAATAAAAAAAAAATAAGAAAATTTTAACATAAATTCATCAAAAATATAATAAAATAAGTTTGTTAACATTTTCATATGAAATTTCTATCGCAATTCAATGAAAATAAGGTTATTTTTTCTTAGTATTAACAAGAGAATTAAAATCCAGCAGAAATTATAAAGAAATCATAAACATAAACTGAAATTTCATTAACATTAACGAAAATAAGAAAATTTCTACATGTAAACGTACAAAGTACATAATCAATTGAATATCTGCTAAAAGTTTATTGAATGATGCAAAAATTAACAGCGAAAATCTTTTAGTTATTTATTTATTAATTAGACTTTCAACAAATACAAAAGATAATGCTATTTTATAGTTAAAAATATTTTAAAGATAAAATGTGTGTGTTTTTGTTGTCTAAACTTCCAAAGATTTTTCAATTACTGATTAAATTGTGTATGAAAAGTTCAATGTTTCATAATAAGTTGTAGGAAGTTGTAATTTAGAACAAATCGATGAAAGACTTTATTTCTATTTCTTCTTTTCTTTCTTTTCATATTTTGCATTATTTAACAAAAAAAACATTTTTAAACAAACTAATTTTAAAACCCAAAAAGTCATCACAATAAAAAAAAAATAAGAAAATTTTAACATAAATTCATCAATTCATCAAAAATATAATAAAATAAGTTTGTTAACATTTTCATATGAAATTTCTATCGCAATTCAATGAAAATAAGGTTTTTTTTTCTTAGTATTAACAAGAGAATTAAAAATTATAAAGAAATTTCATTAACGTTAACGAAAATCAGAAAATGTCTACATGTAAACATACAAAGTACATAATCAATTGAATATCTTCTAAAAGTTTATTCAATGATGCAAAAATTAATTATCTATTTATTAATTAGACTTTAAACTTTTACAGTTAACAATGTTTTAAAGATAAAATGTGTGTGTTGTTGTTGTGTAAACTTCCAAAGATTTTTCAATTACTGATTGAGTTGTGTATGAAAAGTTCAATGTTTCATAATTAGAAGTCGTAGGGATTGAATGAGCGCTATATAATAGCATTAAATATAATGCGTCTATTGATTAAAATAGCCGGACGGGTTCAATTCTATTCCTATTCCAAATCCATGCGATGCGACCGCAATGTAAAGCGACAATATCGAAATTGGAACGAGGAAATTTCATAATCGCTTTCTTCTGACACCTCCTCGTATGGTTCCAATTGCCAGAGTCAGATGATGATCATCTGTGATCGAGGTCGTTGGACTCTATACATCATCATCTTCTAAACACAATCATCATATTTATCTAAATGGAATCATCAGCAACTGTACAATCAATTACAATTTTTGTTTCGACGAAACGGAAAGTGATCAGTGATAAAAGAATTCTATTCGGGCCAAAACATTCCGAACGAAAGGATCGCACTGTTTATTGCCAACGACCGTCACGCCCGTCCGCATCCGTATTAAATAACTAATTAATCCTGGCCATTGGCTCCTTCTTGGCTCCGTACTCTAACATTTCTCTCTATCTTTCAAAGTTATGTAATCAGCAAGAAATACGTGTCCACCTCCGCTTTGGAAGGATGATTTCGATGATGATGATTCGGGTGTCCGAATTTGTGGGTCGCAAAGGATCTTGGCCGTCGGATCCGGAAGCGCTCCCGATGCAACTGGACCACTAAATCTGCAATCCCTGTGTAATTGGCAGTGTCCAGAGTGTGAGGGGAAAAAAGGAGAGGCGTCGGCGTGCGTCGCAAATGACCCAAAAAGCTGATAAAATAAAAAAAAAACCGTTGCAATAATCGCGCACAGATTCAGCACAAAATATCGTAATATTATTAGGACGATATATCCTTGGTCTCGCAGCCGTTTCCAATGAAATAATAAATAATCGGGCGGCTATTTTTAAGTGTTTTTTCGGGAATCCATTGCTTCTCCTGCTTCGGTGGGCGGCGGCGCTGACCGACACATTTTGTCGGTCGCGAAATATCGAAATCCAAAAATTTTATTCGAAAAATTAATCTGGAAAAGTATTACAATTTTTGTCAATCACTAAATTTTCATTGCGAAATAAGTAGATACATTTAATTGTAAAACTTGGTACAAGACAAGTAATTGCTACATTACAGGACAAGTACAATTTTTCTTATAAAAATCTATCAAAACAAAGATATATTTGTGATATAAGATTCGAATTTATGTCGGTAATGTAAAAATTGACACAGAAACGTTCTTTCAAGGAAAAAGTGAATTGTGTTTTGTTGTTGTTGTTGTGCGAATTTACATTAGCGGTTATTAACACCCAACAAAACGGCGGTCTTTTACGACACGTCTCCCGTCCCATCTATTTATAGTCCACTTTAATGAGTCGCAATTTTCGCGCTGGAAACGTTTTTGTGTCGACCACTTAAATTTCGTTATAGCTTCAACCTTATTCACTCGCACAACAAACAAAAAAATAAATAAAACACACACAGTTTGTACGAAATTAACAGTCTACTTGGCAAAATTTCGATTCAGTAATAAATTTAATTGATTAATTAATTGAAAATTTACAAATTTTACTTTGAAATTTCTTATAATTTTTTTGTACCTTAATACTTTTCTTGTAGTTTTGGTGTATCAATATTTTGCTTCTAAGAACTGAAAGTTAAAAGACAACAAACAAAAAATAAATAAATAAAACGCACACACACGAAAAGTTTCAGTTTCCAAATCTTCAATTCAGTAATAAATTAAATTGATCAATTAATTGAAAATTTACAAATTTTACTTTGAAATTTCTTATAATTTTTTGTACCTTAATACTTTTCTTGTAGTTTTGGTGTATCAATATTTTGCTTGTAAACAGGATACGCAAGAACTGAAAGTTAAAAGACAACAAACAAAAAATAAATAAAACGCACTAAATAAACTCAATAAATTTTGATCAATTAATTGAATACTTTTACTTGTAATTACACAAGTTTTGGTGTATCAATATTTTGCTTGTAAACAGAATACGCAAGAACTGAAAGTTAAAAGACAACAAAGAAAAAATGAATAAATAAAACGCATACACACGAGAAGTTAGTACCAAAATTAACAGTTTCCAAATCTTCAATTCAGTAATAAATTTAATTGATCAATTAATTGCAAAAATTTACAAATTTTACTTTGAAATTTCTTATAATTTTTTTGTACCTTAATACATTTCTTGTAGTTTTGGTGTATCAAGAACTGAAAGTTAAAAGACAACAAACATAAAATAAATAAATAAAACGCACACACACGAAAAGTTTGTACCAAAATTAACAGTTTCCAAATCTTCAATTCAGTAATAAATTTAATTGATCAATTAATTGAAAATTTACAAATTTTACTTTGAAATTTCTTATAATTTTTTGTACCTTCATACATTTCTTGTAGTTTTAGTGTATAAAGACCTGAAAGTTAAAAGACAACAAACAAAAAATAAATAAATAAAACGGACATACACGAAAAGTTTGTACCAAAATTAACAGTTTCCAAATCTTCAATTCAGTAATAAATTTTGATCAATTAATTGAAAACTTTTACTTGTAATTACACAAGTTTTGGTGTATCAATATTTTGGATATATAAACAGGATACGTAAGAATTGAAAGTTAAAAAAACAACAAAACAAAACAATTTTCTCTTTGTACTTGAACGCGCGCATAATGAAAACGAAAGGAAAAGTAAATCAGCGTAAACCGCGCACCGATCCATGTTTGGCGATTCTAACGGCTCTCCGATTAATTAAAAAGCCGTGGCATTGCGGTAATTGTCGTCTTTAGGCGTTCCGAACATTGCGTAACGTCTTCGAAATAATATCTTCTGCTGCTGCTGCGGCTGCTGCATCTATACACGAACATAAAGCGTTCACGCGAAACTGGTTTGTTCTTTCGGCGATTCGGTTTTGCAGAAAAGTCGCGTTACGGTTCAACGCTTTTCGTGCAGAGGAAGAGGGAAGAGAGGCCATAGTAGCATCATCATCATCATCAACATCGGCGGCCGGCGTTCATTAAACGCCTCAGTTTAGTTACAGTTAAGCGCGCAAGACAAGCACAAGGGAAAATATTTACGATAAAGCCTAAATTTACACGCCGGTGCCGCGATCATCGCTTGCAAATATCTGCACATTCGCTCCGATGATGTTTTCGGTCTGAATCTATTATCTATGTAAGTACACTTAGTTTTACCATAATTACTAAGAATTTACACTGCATCTTGACTTGACAAGACTTCGTTCTCATTACTTAAAGCTTGTTTTTACCTCAATTACTCACCTATTTTCATGATCAATCCTACACTTTAATCGAAATTTCACTTGATCACAGCATAAAACAAGGTCACATTCATCATATTTATTCACTAGTTAAAGTTACACAATCATCACGTGAAAACCAAAGCTTATCCTTTATTGTTGTATCCTTTACAGTGAAGATACGAAAAGCTTCAGCTTTAATCTCTTCATTTGCAAAAATGTAATTGGAAATAGTAAAAAGTAAGTTATATTCCGTGTCTTGATTACTTCAATTGAAAACAAGGTCGTAATGATAAATGCTCGTTACAACTGAAATAAACATGACAAATAACTTAAGTGAAATCAATGTTTATTTATAAGTTGAATATTTGTCAAATTTCGTAATACAAATTAGTCTAGTCTAGTATTCAAATTAAGCTACAATTAATTAGATTTTAAAGACAATCAAGACTTAAACTAGATAATTCTTATCATTATTTGGTTAGTCAAACTGTTGTATATTCGCAACGAGTTTTCTTTATTGTAAATATGTTATATAGAAGCATGTGTTGCATAAACAGTTTTTCTTTTTATAGACTTCGGAGGTCGATAACTCTTTGGGGAAGTGCTCTATAAAATAAATATTAGTTTCTTACTAATAACCAATAAGTTATATTTGCCAAATCCAATAAATGTACACAACAAATTTACGTATAAAATATACAAAAATTTAAGTTTTTTTTCTATTCTAGATGATTTTAAACTTGATTCTATTCAAAGAAAGCTTTTATTATTTTTTTCTTTAATTAAGAACAAATAAAGATTTTGTGAACTATATAAGACTAGATGAATCTTTGTAGACTGGAAGTTAAGAACATTGCAAACACTGTATGAAAACTCTTTGTTGTTTGTTTTTTCCCGTTTTGTTTTCGGTTCTATTTATAAATATTTCTGCGCGGAGAAGCGAAATTTTACTGAAAATGTTGTTTTGATTGGCAATAGGTTTTTCGGGTGCTTGCATATATATATATCTGTATGTTACGTTCAGCACTTTACGATACTTTCGAATCCGAAGTCGAAAATAAAGTGCATTATAATGTTTGTCCGTTTTGGCGCGCGCGGATGCAACCGCAAAAAAAAAAACTATTTTCAGTCGACCGAAAACAAAATTTACTTTCTTGTTGTGCTTTCATAACTCTTTACTACACTCTTGAACACATCAAAAATTTCGAAATATCTCCGATCTGTTTACCAACTAACTTTTAAGTTATAAACTTTAGTAATCATTTCCTCATTCACTTATATTTCTTTGAATTAATTTATACATTACTTTTTGACTATTGAATCATCATTTTTTTTTATAATTATTTAATAATTCCAACAATTCTCCATAATATTTTGTTAATTGTTTTTAAATTTATCTAAGTATCTAAAATATTAATTAAATCATCAACATTTTAACAATTACTTTTATTTTCTCAAAAAATTTCATCAATTTTATTAAATTTTTTTATCATCTTTTTTGTTGAAATATTTATGTAATGAAATCATTAGTTTTTTCTGGACTTCTTCCAATTATTGTTTTAGCTACATTAAATGAACTACGTCAATGTTCCTAATAGTTTCCACTCACTCACATTTTGGTACAAATTAACAAAAAAAAAGAAGGATTTTCTTCCTACGTTTTCCTATTCATTTTTGTAAATTTTAAATAATATAACGAACTAAAAATGTATATAATACAAATAACTTTTTCGCAATTCTTCAATGCATAAAGAAAGCAGATTATTTAACACTAAATTGTGTTACAAATTTGAAAAATAAGCATGTTTTAACATTTTTTTTACATTTTATTACATAATGGCTTTTATTTGTAATAAACTACATAAAATTCAAGAATTAATTACAAAAATTAATTAAAATAATTGTTAATTATTTAATAAGAAAATATTCAATTAAATTATGCTAGAAATTTATATATTTTATGCAAAATAATCTAATAAAAATTAAGAAACTGTTACTTGTTTTTGGAAATTTGTTCATTCAAGATTATTATATTTAAACTACAAATAAACTACATAAACTTCTTCATCTTAAGATGTAGTTTTTTTTCTTCTTTTTTTTAGTAATAATAATGATTATGAGAAACTGATTATTTATAAATAATTACATTTATAATTGTCTATAAAGTTGTTGTTTTTTTATTAAATTTGTAAAGCGTTTACAATCTTCTTAGTGCATAAATTCTGCTTACTGGTTGTATAATTATCAAACACGTTTCAGCAATAACAAAAATAGAACTGGTCTATGCTGCAATCGACGGAAAGCCGTTTCGCATCGAGCGATGGTAATTTGCAATTTGCAATGGCAGTCAGCTCAAAGCATTGATGATTTCAAGCGAAAATTGCCAACGCTTATCAAGATTACAACCTTCAATTCATCTGCTGCAACCATTATTAACGTAAATGAACTTCAATTCGGATAATAGACGCCAGTAACTAGTAGTAGTATTAGTATTAAAAGCCAATTTAAGTAAATAGCTTTGATTCGGTTGTTGTTGCAAAGAGACCTTTGATCACGAGGAAGACGGATGTTCTGTTTCTATGGAAACGATGCTGTGATCATCGTTTTTAACAGAACATAAACTTGAATTTCCTGATTTCTTTACTATAGAATAATTTCATAGTTATATAACAAACTTGAAATTTAGATGAGATGATTTTGATTCTGTTGTTGTTGATGTACAGCTTACACAA